>NC_067140.1:5414113-5609077 GCF_903995435.1 Acomys russatus | reverse complement strand
GGGATAAGGCATGCACCACCACACCCAGCTCTTTCTATGAGACAAAGTCTTATTCTGTAGCCAGTTTCCTGCCTCAGCCTTTCTAGTGGCCAAGATAACAGGTCCCAAACTACTTCATTTCCTGGCCACCATTCTGCAGGCTCAAGGTACTTCAAGGTTTCTCCATTGCCAAGGGGGTACACAAGTAAGGCCCCCACCAGTTTGGATTATTTATGTATTTATTTATTTTCCCCAGATGGGTTTTGTTTGTTTGTTCGTTTAATAGCCTTGGCTGTCCTAGAACTAGCTCTGTAGAACAGGCTGGCATGGAACTCAAACTCACAGAGATCCACCTGCCTCTGCCTCCACCCAGCTAATTTTTTAAATTTTGAGATGGGATCTCATGTAGCTGAGAATGACCCTGACCTGGACCTCTACCTCCTGAGGGCTGTGGTCACAAGAGAGTGCCACAGCACACAAGTTTCGAGCAAGCCCTCTACCAGCTGGGCCGCATCCTGAGCCCAAGCCCTCCACTGACTCAATCACAGAACACCAAGCCTCCAGCCCCACCCTTCCCTGACCCCATTGAGGCTGCCTCAGTAGCTGACTTCTACGAGCCTATTCTCTGGGAAAATAAATAAACATAAAAATAATAAAAATATGATGGAGAGAGAAAGGAAGGCATCCCATGTAAGCCTCTGGCCTCTCCATGAAAACACACACAAGCAGGAGGGCATGGTGGCATATGCCCATATAATCCCTTGGGAACTTGGGAGGTTGGAGGCGGGAGATCCAGTTCAAGGCCAATTTTGAGTACGGGACAGTGTCTGCAGCCACTCTGGGCTACATGAGAACAAGGAACTAAACTCAAGTCATCGACTCCACTTAACAACTGCACTGCTGGCTGGGCTGTGGTGGCGCACGCCTTTAATCCCAGCACTCTAGAGGGAGAAGTGGGCGGATCTCTGAGTTCAAGGCTAGCCTGGTGTCTACAGCTGGAATTGCAGGACAGCCACAGGACACAGAGACTCTGTCTTAACAAAACAAATAAACAAGCAAACAAATAAAACCTACACTGCCAAGCTAAACATGGGTCTCTGAAGATGGGGGCCAGAAAGGAGAGAAGCAGCTATGAGCCCAGATTCTGGTAGGGCGGCCTAAACTGGGATGTCATGTCATGCCTGAGCCTCAGGCTCCTCCCCTCTAATAGAGTAACCGCACCTTGTGCTTCCAAGAGCTCGGCTCACACTAAGCAGCCAAGGCTATTGCTCCCACAGTCCCTAGCCAAAACAACCCAGACTGCGTGTTGTTCCAGCCTCTAGGACCTTTGCAGAAAAGCTGCTTCCTCCACCCGGCCTTAGTCCCAGCCACAGGCATCAGTGCTTCCCGTCAGGGTATCGGCTCTGTCTCCTCCCCTGCCATCTAAGCGCAGGCACGGCTCAGTATTGGCTTCAGCTGAAGCCCAGCAAAGGTGAGGAACTCTGGAAGGGCACCCCAGCATCTACATGACCTTACATGAATACACTTGTTTTTATGTAACCTCAGTCTCTTCACTAGGAAAGAGGAGCTAAAAACAAGGTCAGTAGCATCCTCTATTGGATGAAAGGACTTCATTGTGCTAAAATTCCAAAAAGCTAAAAAAAATGTACAGACTATTAATACCCCTTGGGGACACAGAGAGGGTGGCAGAACCTAAGGAATAGAGCACCTGAAGACAGGCCATTATTTTGTGTTTGGGATCTGAGAAAATGTTTTACTTCTTTTATCATCCCCTGGGGGCTGCAGCCAGCAAGCACCCACTGTCTAGAGACTGTACAGACTAGAGTCTGGAGTGAGGCTTGGTTTTTTACAAGGGGCGGGGGTTGTTTTGTTTTTCAGACAGGGCTCCCTATGTGGTCCTGGCTGTCCTTGAACTCACAGAAATTTACCAGCCTCTGGCCTCCCAAATACTGGGGCTGATTACAGGTGTGAGCCACCTAACTTGGAGTGGATTTTGTGTAGATTCTTTTTTTTTTTCTTTCTCCGCATTTCCTATTACTGAGATAAAGTTTCACTCTGTACCCCAGGTTAGCTCCTGCCTCGGCCTCTAATGGGCATGAGCAACCATAACCTGGCTACCTGTGTGCTCTCTCTGAAAGTCTTAGGAAAACACAGCTAAACTAAGTTTTTCCCTGGAAAAACAGCCTTTGGTGTTTATAGAATGTTTAAAATACACTATTTAATAGACAACTAATACTCTTATGCTTTAAATATTAACTTTTATCCCTGATTGTCCTTAGCTACTAAGTAATTCCAGGAAATAGCTAACATCTGTTAAATTTTGCCACATTCCAAATCCTTGACAAATATTTCACTCCCAACAATGCAGAGAAACAGGCAGCAGTGAGCAGCACCCTGTAACGGAGGAACTTAGCTATGGCTCCTGGCTAGGCAGAAAAGCTGAGATCTTAAGAAGCAAGCCACTACAACTATATAGCTTTTTATAAACAAGGCCTCATAATATTGGAAATCAGGTCAAAAGCCCCTGGCTGAGGTAGCTACAGGCCCTGGGGGCCCTGCTATTTATTGCTCTGCTAAATGATCAACCAGCTCCTAGATGTTTATACCCGCAGATCCGTGCAGCTCTCAACCCTGCAACCACGCTTCTTTTGAGCATCAGTTAATTCAGGGACTCAGAACTGACCAAAGCGCTGAGAGTCAATGGCAGGGAGTGTCCAGCCCTACACGGCTCATCTTTAGCAGCTTCCCGCCCGCAAAGGAACATCCTGGAAGAAGAGGTGGAAAGAATGAGAGCCAGAGGCTGGGGAGGGCTGCTGAGAACTGCTGTCCTCTGGACATGGCATGGCTGTTGCACACAGGAAGCCACAGCAGCTGCGCTTATTTGCAGGAAACTTCCAGGCACAAGGTCAAGCCAGCCAGAACGCTAGCACAGACAGGGACTGACGGGCTGTGGGAAGCTGATGGCTAATGGAAGAGGGAGAGTTACTTTTCTTTAAGGATGTGCCCATGTTATGGTGGATGGCCACATATCCATGCAAATATGGGTGGCACTAGTTTTGAGTTATTTAAAAAAAAAAAAAAAAAAGGATGGGGGCTGGAGAGATGGCTCAGAGGTTAAGAGCATTGGCTGCTCTTCCAGACATCTGAGTCCAATTCCCAGCAACCACATGGTGGCTCACAGCCATCTACAATGTGATCTGATGCCCTCTTCTGGCCTGTAGGTGTACATGCAGGCAGAGCACTGTATACATAAAAATAAATAAATATTTAGCCGGACGTGGTGGCACACGCCTTTTAATCCCAGCACTCGGGAGGCAGAGGCAGGAGGATCCCTGTGAGTTCAAGGCCAGCCTGGTCTACAAAGTGAGTCCAGGATGGCCAAGGCTACACAGAGAAATCCTGTCTCGAAAAACCAAAAATAAATAAATAAATAAATAAATAAAAATAATAATAATAATAAATATTTAAAAGTAAATAAATAAATAAAGGAGATGAAGCCAGGAGGGGAGGTGTGTGTGGGGATGGGCATGTATGATACTGCTGACTATGTGTGTATACATACTTATTGGCTGCTTTAAGGCCTTTGAGCAGGGGTGGTTGTGGGCAACTGTAAAGCCCGCGATTCTGGAGGCTAAAGCAGCAGGAGCACAAATGCAAGGTGCACGCCTAGGCTACAGACAATACTCTATCTGAAAATATTAGGATTAGGGGCGAGAAAGATGACTCAGTGATTAAGAATCCAGGTTCAGTTCAGAGACCCACATGGCAAAAAGGAAGGATGCTATCTGACCCTCCACACCTAAGCTGTGTCAGGAGTGCCCTTCTACATACACAAATATAAATGAAATAATTCAAAATCTTAAAATAAAAATTAAAAATGCCTCCTGGCAGAGCTTGGCAGGACATGCCTATGGCCAAGCCCTCAGGAGGTATAGGAAGGGTTAGGAGCTCAAGGTCACCCATCCTCAGCTGCACAGCAAACCGGAGGCTAGCCTGGACTACTGAGATCCTGTCTCAAAAAAAACAAAAATCAAACCCCTCCAAACTGGTCTTTGGGTTACTTACAATCCTACTGATGGGGGGGGGGGGACTGCTATGTTGTCCTTTTTGAAACTGAAAGGTCAGGCATGGCAGCACAAGTCTGTAACCCCAGCTCCTGGGAGGGGTGGCAGGAGTCAAGTGCCCACACTTCCACAACCTAGGTGTCTCAGTATCTGTGTTTCTATAGAAGCAAGAAAGGCAAGTCAATCCACCTAGTTGTAGACAGATAGAAACACACACACACACACACACACAAACACACACACACCATTCTTTTTGAGACAAGGTCTCACTATACAGCTCTGGCTGGCCTGGAACTCGATAGAAGGCCAGATTGGTCTCAAGCTCAGAGCTGTTCCTGCCTCCTGAGTGCCAGTATTAAAGGTATGGTGGGAGTAAAGATCTAGACCTTTTTCACATGGGAAAGAAACCTCAGAAATCACAGGCTTAGCGAGGTATGGTGACACACACCTTTAGTACCAGCACTGGGAGGCAGAGGCAGGCGGATCTCTGTGAGTTCTGAGGCCAGCCTGGTCTACAAGAGAGTTCCAGGACAGCCAGGGCTACACAGAAAACCTTGTTTCAAAAATCCAAAAGAAAAAAAATAAAATTAAAATTAAAAAAAAGAAAGAGGGAAGGGGGAACCACAGGCGTGTGCTAGGAAAGAAGACATCGCGATGCCCTCACCTACAGCACCTGGGGCTGGCCTGGTTCTTAGGGTCATGCTCCTTCACGGAATAAAAGCCTCACTGCAAACTTCCCCAAAGACCACTAACTCAACACCACATCCCTTTCCCACAACCATCCTATTTACACTCGGTGACTAATACCAGACTCTTAAACTTTTTACAAGATTTCTTAAAGCTCATTAGTTCCATTACTTGACCAAACAACCAGGGGCCAAATGGAGACCCAGGCAATGATCCAACAAAGCTATTAATGTTACAAGTCAAGGTTTCGATCTTGATTAGGTTACCTCACTGTTAGTCAAGAACCAACAGGACAGTCAGACAGAAAGCACCCTCCCTTTCTCTAAACTCCATCAGAATTGAGAGACTAAAAGGCACACACCGGTCATCCCAGTACTTTCAGGCTGAGGCAGGACACAGCTACAGAGCAAAACCCATCTCAAAGAAATAAAATAAGGAAAAAACCTGGAGAGATAGCAGCCAGTGCTCTTCCGGAGGACCTGGTTTCAAGTCCCAGCACCCACATGGCAACTCACAGCCTTCTAGAACTCAGGTCCAGGAGATCCAACACCTCTTCTAGCCTGCCTAGGCAGTGCATGAATGTGGTGCACAGGGCGACATGCAGGCAAAACAGCCATACACATAAACCAAAAATCAAGCCACCCTGTGGTGATGCATGACTTTAATCTGAACACTTGGGAGGCAAATCTCTGAGTTTAAGGTTAGTGTTGTCTACAGAGTGAATTCGAGCACAGCCAGGGCTACACGGAGAAACTCTGTCTCAGAAACAAAAAATAATAAAATAAAATAAAATTTTAATTTAAAAAGGAGGGGAGCTGAACATGGCGGCACACATCTCTAACCCTTGCACTCTAAGAACAGAGCGGCAGATGGATGCCCCCAAGCCTTGGATTAAAGGCCTGTGCCACCACCTGCCCAGCCCCTAAATGAGCTGCTTGAGAATGTCTCCATAGCTGCTGCTGAGACACGTGATCTGACTCATCACCCTCACTTCTTGGGACGTAATTTGGAGAAGAGAGAGGTGTGTGTGTGTGTGTGTGTGTGTGTGTGTGTGTGTGTGTGTGTGTATATTATATGTATCCCAGGGGCTTAAACCCTGGGATGCTCTCATTCTAGGCAAGTACTCTATCACTAAAATGTTGGGGTTTTTTGTTTTGGTTTTTGTTTGTTTCATCTTTGGTTTTTCAAGACAGGGCTTCTCTGTGTAACACACTTGTGGAAAACTCAGAAAGGACTATGCACTTCAAGTTCCAGCTCTAGGCCAGAGTTGGCTAGAAGAAGCCTATAGTGTGTGGCGGAGGGAAGGACACTTGGCTCTGTGGGAGAGCACCTGCCCAGCATATAAGGGTCCTGGAACTCACTCACTCTGTAGCCCAGGCTGGCCTCGAACTCAAAGATCTGCCTGCCTCTGCCTCTGGAGTGCTGGGATTAAAGGTTTCTAACACCACAACCCAGCTCTAACATTTTTTTTATGTAGTGTGTGTATATATATATATACTCTATTTGTGTGTATGCCTGCAGACCAGAAGAGGGAGGCATCAGATCCCATTATAGATAGCTGTGAGCCACTATGTGGGTGTTGGAAATTGAACTCAAGACCTCTGGAAAAGCAGCCAATGCTCTTAACTGCTGAGCCATCTCTCCAGTCCCTCCTGGATAGTTTTTGAATGGTATCTGCACTTAGTATATTTTGGTTTGTTTGTTTCTTTCTTTCTTTCCTTCTTTCTTTCTTTCTTTTCCCCAGACAGGGTTTCTCTGTAAAGCCCTGGCTGTGGCTGTCCTGGACTCAATTTGTAGACCTTGAACTCACAGCCTCCCTCTGAGATTAAAGGCATGCGCCACCATGCCCAGCTTTGCACTTAGTATGTTTTCAAAGTTCAGACACAAAGTTTTAAGCACTTTAAAATCCATCTATAAAAAATAAAAATAAAATAAAATAAAATCCATCTATAATGACATTTGGTGCCCTCTTCTAGCCTGCAGGTGTACATGCAAACAGAGCACTGCATACATAATAAATCTTAAAACAAAACAAAACAGGCATGGTGGCGCATACACTTAATTCCAGCACTTGGGAGGCAAAGGCAGGAGGATTACTATGAGTTTGAGGCCAGCTTGGCCTACAAAGGGTATTCAGGACAGCCAAGGCAACACAGAGAAACTCTATCTCAAAAAACCAAAACAAAAAACAAAAAAAAGAAAAGAAAAAAAATCTTAGAGTAAAAGAACTAAAAAGATATTTCACTCACCCAAAATCTCCCCCCCCCTACCCCCCCAAGACAGGGTTACTCTTGTAGTCCTGGCTGTCCTAGACTCACTTTGTAGATCTCCCTGCCTCTTCCTCCGGAGTGCTGGTATTTAAGTCATGAGTTCGAGGCCAGCCTGGTCTACAAAGCAAGTCCAAGACAGCTAAGGCTACACAGAGAAACCCTATCTTGGAAAAGAAGAAAAAAAAAACCTGCTTTTTGTGTTATTTGAGACAGTCTCCCCTAACCTAGGCTGACCTCACTACGCAGCCAAGGATGACCTTTGAACTCTTGGTACACCTGTGTTCCACCTCCCAAGTGCCGGAATTCTAAGCTTTAAGCATACTCCACTTCATCTGCCTGCAAATTGCCATTCACCTTTAAAATGCCATGTTACTTGCCCTGCTAATTAAAAAGGGGGGAAGAGTGGGGCAGGGAGGAGGTTAGGGACCTGGACATGATGGTACATGCCTTCAATCTCAGCATACAGGAGGCAAACATAGGATTCTCACATGTCCAAGGCCAACCAGATCTACACTGACTCAACCAGATCCTGACTCAAAGAGGAGAAAAAGAAGGGGGCTGCGGAGATTGCTAGGTGGATAAAACGCCTGCTGTACAAACAGAAAGATCTGGGTTTAGACCTCAGCACCCGCTTAAAAGCCCAGTTTGGCAATGCTCACCTATAACCCAAACCCAGCACAGCAGGAGAGACAGGTGGGTCCCAGGGGGTCCTTAATCTACTAATCTAACCAAAATGGGAGATCTGAGTTCAATGAGAGATCCTATCTCAAAAAGTAAGATGGAGGGAGCCAGAGCTCCGGCTTAGTGGTTAATAGCACTCGCTGCTCTTCCAGAGGATCTAGGTTCAGTCCTACACCCACATGACAGCTCACAACTGTCTATTAACTTCCAGGGTACCCAATGCCCTCTTCTGACCTCATAGAGCACTGAATGCATGAAGGAGACATACATGAAGGCAACACAAAATGTTTTTTTAATTAAGTAAGATGGAAAAGTAAAAAATAAAGTGGAAAAAGCAAGTCCAGGACAGCCAAGGCTACACACAGAGAAATTTGTCTCAAAATAATAAACAAACAAACAAACAAATAAACAAACAAGCAAACAAGCAAGCAAATAAATGTGGAACTGGAGCCGTTAGTCACAGTACTCAGGAGGTGGAGGCCGGTAGTTCTCGGTAAGTTCCAGCCCAGTTTGGTCTTACATAGCAAACTCCAGGGCAGTTGGAGCTAAATAGTGAGTCTGTCTTAAAAAAAAAAAAAAAAAAGCTGGAGAAATGGGACAGTGGTTATGAACACTGTCTACTCTTTTAGAGGTCCTGAGTTCAATTCCCAGCGACCACACAGTGGCTTAAAAAAAAAAAAAACCACAACAGGGCAGAGGAGGGGAATCAGGTAAGAGGTAAGATGAGGCAGATCGCTGTGACTCTGAGACCAGCCTGGTCTTGGTCTACATAGTAACACTTTGTCTCTAAACAAATGAATGATATATAAAGAGGCTAAGAAAGTCAAGCACGGTGGCAACGGCCTCTAGTCCTAGGACTGGGGGAGGCAGAGACAGCCTGCTCTACAAAACAAGTCCAAGACAGCCAAGGCTACACAGAGAAACCGTGTCTCAAAAAACAAAACAAAAAATAAAAAATAAAAAGGGGGGAGAGGCAGAGACGCTAAGTGACTGAGCAAGAAGAACCTTAGCTTCCGAAACTGCCCACATCTCACACACAAACACAAATACTACAAATAAACTAAAAGGCTGAGTGCGGAGGGAAAACACCTAACCCTGCGCTATTTTAAAGCATTTACAAGTAAATATGGTCATATACAAAACACAGCCTGAGAGGCAGCTTCCCCCTAGTGGCACAGAGGCAGCCAACACTGAACGGAGAACTCGGACTTCTCTGAGAATGTCAGGTAGTCCTGAATGAAACACAGCCCACCGCTGACAGAGTACATTAAGTCAGAAGAATGTTGACACTGGGTGTGAAGACAAGCTGGCTGTTTGGCTAGAAAGGAGACAATGCCAGCAAAAATGACTTGGGACAACGAAAGCACTGGCAGCCTGCCCACTGAAGCATGTGAAGGAAATGAGGCCAGCCACTGGGCTCTGCTTCGAGCAGCTGGGTTTCTAAACAGTTCCCACAGATTCCATGAGGGGTGGACCTTGAAATCATCAACTGCGGAAACCACGCACCTTTAATTCCAGCACTTGGGAGGCAGAGGCAGGCGGATCTCTGTGAGTTCAAGGCCAGCCTGGTCTACAAAGCGAGTACAGGCCACCCAAGGCTACACAGAGAAACCCTGTCTCAAAAAAATAAAAAAACAAAAACACAAAAAAGCAAAGAAATCAACTGCTCAACTGGGGAGCATAAAGTGATTTGCCTGAGGTCACACAGGAGTGTAAGAACTGGGAGCATTGCCAAGTCCAGATCAAATCTGTCACTGAAGATAAACTGACATTGTGTAAGGAATGGACAGGCAGATCAGGGACACAAGACAGTCTAGTCATTCAGGTTGGTCCTGATCAAGGCCTGGAACTGGATCCCATTGGAAACCAGCCATGAAAGCTAACAGGGAAACAGATATGATGATTTAAGAGTCAGAATGGAAGAACTCACTAACAGCTGGGCTTAACTAGCACATGCACAGAATCCTCACACTTGGGAGTAGAGCCAGAAGGATCAGGAGTTCAAGGCCAGTCTAAACTACATAAGAATCTAGCTGGAATTGCTGGGCAGTGGTGGCGCACATTTTTAATCCCAGCACTCGGGAGGCAGAGCAGGCGATCACTTTGAGTTCAAGGCCAGCCTGGTCTACAAAGTGAGTTCCAGGATGGCCAAGGCTAACACAGAGAAACCCTGTCTCGAGAAAAAAAAAAAAAGAAAGAAAAAAGAAAAAAGAAATATCCTGTAGAGCACAAGGTCATCTAACAGTGTCACCAGCTCACCAGCACTGCCTTCTGGACCACTGCAGATGTGCCAGCAGCTTCCATTCAGGGACAAGCACCTCGCTTTAGCCTGGTCCATCTGAAGAACCAGAAACCAAAAAGACACTCCGATGGTGTGACTCCCTTCTCACAATAACAAGAAGAATCACAAACAAGCTGGCGAGGAAGTACTTACTGGAAAGGCTATGTCAAATGTATCCATCAGAGTTGGGGTACAATGGCTCAGGAGCACTCGTCTAGAATGCACAAAACCCTGGCTCAAATCTCAGCACCCGAAACCAAAAAAAAAAAATCTCTTTCACATTTTAGCATCGCATATTTAAGCAGTTACATCTGGCAATATACAGAAAAGCTAGTACATGGTGTAGCTGGGTTAAAAAGCTACAGACCAGCCAGAGACAGTGGGAACTGTCCACAGGACCAGAACATAAGGGAAGAAGAACCTTGAGTTCCAGGCCAGCCTGGTCTACAAAGCGAGTCCAGGACAGCCAGGGCTACACAGAGAGACCCTGTCTCGAAAAAAAATTGTGTGTCTGGGGGGCTGGAGAGATGGCTCAGAGGTTAAGAGCACTGGCTGCTCTTCCAAAGATCCTGAGTTCAATTCCCAGCAACCACATGGCGGCTCACAACCATCTGGGGCCCTCTTCTGCAGTGAAGGTATACATGCAGGCAGAACACTGTATATATAGTAAATCTTAAAAAAAAGAGATGGGCCGGGCGTGGTGGCGCACGCCTTTAATCCCAGCACTCAGGAGGCAGAGGCGGGCGGATCGCTGTGAGTTCGAGGCCAACCTGGTCTACAAAGTGAGTCCAGGATAGCCAAGGCTAACACAGAGGAGACCCTGCCTCGAAAAACCAAAAAAAAAAAAAAAAAAAAAGAGATGTGTGCCTAGCCCAAAATGGTGGTGCATGCCTTTAATCCCAGCATTCAGGAGGCAAAGCTGTCAGAAGCCAACCTGGTACACAGAGAAACCCTATCTCAAAAAGACCAAAGGGGGTGGGTGTCTGAAGGAAGGGAAAATGCAAAACAATAGGCCAGCGCTTGATTAACTCTCCGTTTTCTGTTCTCAGTGAGCACTCTTCAGCTGTATATGGAAATCTGGCTACTCAGTGTGAAGATCCAAGACAGGCTGGAAATGTGAGAGCACACTGCAGGGTGAGAGACTCTAGGATAGGGCCCGCGAGGTCGGCCTTACAGCACTATGCGGATGAAGCAGGAATGGCCAAAGAACAAGACGAATACCTGTTCACTTCAGCAGACCTTTTTTTTTCTCGAGACAGGGTCTCTCTGTGTAGCCTTGGCTGTCCTGGACTCACTTTGTAGACCAGGCTGGCCTCAAATTCACAGCGATCCGCCTGCCTCTGCCTCCCGAGTGCTGGGATTAAAGGTGTGCGCCACCACCGCCTGCTCAGTAGACCATATTTTATTAGGTACTACCCAGACAGACTTCCATTTTCTTTTTTTTAAAGAAACGTAGTACTTACTAACAACGCAACAGGGCACACAGGATTTATTTCTCTTTCTGAAACACCTTCTATAAGTTCTAGGGTTTTAGTGAACACAAAGATGTGAAGCAGTTTAGCTGCTCCAGAAACACAAAGGACAATTTCATTCATGATTTCAACTGAGTTCAGAGCACTTCCCCACAAGGCCCATTAATTCCTACAGACTGGGGGGGGGGGGGTGACCATCACCCCCAGCATCCCTAGGAAGCAGGTGCCTGGCAAATGTCCAGTTTCCAAATGAGAAGCAGGACTCGATCTTGAAATGTTGTATTCCTGCCCCATCCTACTGGTATAGCTTCCCAGACGTAAACTCCCTCCCCCGCAGCATGCCCTCCTCTAGCTACAGAGTCAAGTGCTGCCCAAAAGCAAGAGAGGTCAGGAGCAGTGATCCCCTAAGCACCCGAAACTGCAGCGGTGGAGAAATGAACGCCCATGTCAAGTCTGGAGCGGGTGGGGAACCTGTTGAGGGAGGCTCCTAGCTGTTTGTAAATTGGTTTGGTTTGGTTTTTGGTGTTTGTTGGTTTGTTTGTTTTTGAGACAAGGTTTCTCTGTGTAGCCCTGGCTGTCCTGGACTCCTTCTGTAGATCAGGCAGATCTTTGTGAGCTTAAGGCCAGCCTGGTCTACAGATCAAGTTTCAGGACAGCCAGGCCTACACAGATAAACCCTGTCTTTAAAAAAAAAAAAAAAAAAAAATTTTTTTTTTATTAAAAAAAAAAGAAAGAAAACAAGGGTTAGGCGATGGTGGCTCATGCCTTTAATCCCAGCAATCGGGAGGCAGAGGCAGGCAGATCGCTGTAAGTTCGAGGCCAGCCTGGTCTACAAAGCAAGTCCAGGACAGCCAGGGCTACAGAGAACCCCTGTCTCAAAAACAAAAACAAACAAACAAACCAAAAACAGTGGAAGAAAACAAGGGAAGAAAGAGAGAAAGAGAGAAAAAGAGAAAAGGGGAAGAGGATGTGTGGGGAGGAGTGGAACCTACCTGAGCAGAGTGTTTGTCTGAGATAGGATCTTGCTATGTATCCCTAGCTAGCCTGAAACTGGACCAGGCAGCCCTCAAGTTTTCAACAATCCTCCAGCCTCAGTTGCTGGACTCAGACCTATAAAAACTATTGAGGGCTTCACCAGGAACTCACAGAAAGTAAAGCATCAGAGGATTAAGAGTTCCAAGAATAACCAAAAATTAGAAGGGACTTCCTTTCCTTTCCAAAAGCCAGGCAGCCCTGGTCCAGAGGCCACCTCCAACAAAGAGGAAGGCAGAGGAGAAGTGCTATCACCACCAGATGAGCAGAGCACAGTCCAACAGGAACCAGAAGCCAGAAAAATGCCTGGACAGGGAACTAAAAGAGAATTCCTCAGGCTGGAGAGATGGCTCAGAGATTAAGAGCACCATCTGCTCCTCCAGAGGTCCTGAGTCAAATTCCCAGAAACCACGCGGTGGCTCACAACCATCTATAATGTGATCTGTTGCCCTCTTCTGGCCTGCAGGTGTACATGCAAGCAGAGCACTGTATACATAATAATAAATAAATCTTAAAAAAAAAAAAAAAGAAAAAAGAATTCCTCTTTGCAGAAAGATAAACTACATATAAAAAGTCTTGTGAGCCAGGCACAGTAGTTCTTGCCTATAACTGAGGCAGGAGGATTCCCCAGTGGGTTCAAAGACAACCTGGACTAGCTACCAAGTTCCAGGATAACCTGAAATACCACATGAGACAGTCCCTCACACCGAACAAATGAAAGCCACAAGCATGGAAGGCGGTCCTGTCAGGCTGGGGGGGAGGGGGGGCCTTTGCAGGGAAGGATAGGACTATAAGAACTGTGGTGGGGGAGACGGGGACATGACCAACCAACAAAAAAGAGGCCATAGACAGTGTTTTACAGATATGCACCCAACAGAGGAAGGAAGACCAAAGAGTCACACTAAAGCACCTGGGAGAGCACATATGAGGAATACAGTTCCAAAGACAGAAATAAACTGAAAGACTGAAACTATTCTGAATGGCAGAAAAGCTTTTAAAAAAAGAAAAGAAAGGGGAACTATAGAGGTGGCTCAGAGGTTAAGGACACTAACTGTTCCTCCAGAGGTACTGCGTTCAAGTCCCAGCAGCCACATGGTGGCTCCCAACCATCTATGATGTGATCTGACGCCCTCTTCTGGCCTGCAGGGGTACTGCAGGCAGAGCGCTGCATACTGCATGCATCATCATCATCATAAAAATACACATATCTTTTAAAAAAAGAAAAAAAGGTGGAGTGTGGTGGCGCACACCTTTAGTCCCAGCATTTAAGAGGCGGAGGCAGGTGGATCTCTGTGAGTTCAAGGCCAGCCTAGTCTACAAAGCAAGTAGGAGGCAGAGAAGGAAAGAAAGAGAGGAACTCAGGGGCAGCCAGGACTAGATAGTAAATTCCAGGATCACTACACAGCAAAAACTGGTTTCAGAAAAGGAAGGGATGCACAGGCCTGTAATCCCAGCACTCTGGAAGGCAGAGGCAGGGGGATTTTTTTTTTTTTTTTTTTTTTTTTTTTGAGGCCAGCCTGGTCAAATCCAGGACAGTCAAGGTAACAGAGAAACTCTGGGAAGGGGAAGGGGGAGAGGGAAGAGGGAAAGGGAAGTGGGGGGGTGGGAAGGGGAAGGGGGGGAGAGGGAAGGGGGAGGGGAAGGGAAAGGGAAGGGGGAGGGGGGATAGAGGGAAGAGAGGGAAAGGGAAGTGGAGGGGGGAGAGGGAAGGGGGGAGAGGGGAGGGGGAGGGGGAAGGGGGAAAGGGAAGGGGAGGGGGGGGAAGAGAGAAGGAAGAAGAGGGAAAGGGAAGGGGGAGGGGGGGGAAGAGGGAAGGGGGAGGGGGGAAGAGGGAAGGGAAGGGGGAGAGAAGAGGGAAGGGGGAGGGGAAGAGGGAAACAGAAGGGGGAGGGGGTGGGAAGAGGGGGAAGGGGGAAGGGGCAAGGCACGACTGGCTAGCTAGATGGCTCAGCACTTGCAGACAAGAATGGCCATCTGGGTTTGCTTCCTAGGAAGCAGAGGAATAACTTACTGCAAGTTGTCCTGTGACCACCACATGCATGTCATGGCACACACCAAATAAAATATTCATTTTCAATTAGAAAAAAAAAAAAGAGGTGGGAAACGGTGGGTGGGGGGTGCTAAAGCATGACTGACCATGGTGGCAGAGTCAGGCGAGTCACTGAGTTCAGGCCCAGACTGCTCTACAGAGAGTCCCGCACAGCCAGTGCTACACACAGTGAAACCATGTGTGTACGACCGACTAGTGGGAGGACTCAGGAGAAAGGCGTGCCCAGAAGCACATACTGCACCCCGAGGGTGGTGTGTTTCCTGCTAGAAGAGATGCATCTCAAACCTTGAAAGGACACAGAAAGCAAACACACTCTCAGAGAGAAAACCAAGACTCCCCCAAGAAACAAGGTAGCTTGGAGAACACATGAAAAGTACAGCCCACGGCTCGGCGGTGACGGACACGCCTTTAATCCCAGCACTCAGGGGCAGAGGCAGGCGGATCGCTGTGAGTTCGAGGCCAGCCTGGTCTACAAAAGGGAGTCCAGGACAGGCAAGGCTACCCAGAGAAACCCCGTCTCGAAAAACCAAAAGAGAAAAAGAAAAGTACAAGCCCAAGGACAGACCTAAGGACAAGTCTGTGAATCTCCTTAGAGGTGAAACTATACTATAGGAAACTATGCGCCATAAGCATGAGGATTTGGACGAGAACGTAGAGGGATGTGCACCCGAAACTGAGGACAAGAAAAAGAACTGCTCCCCCAATTCACTAACTTCTGAAAGCATACCAGATTCGAGGCCTGGAAAGGATTCCTCCTCGCAGTTGTGGAATGTATTAAAGTAATCCAAAACTTTGGTTAGTGACCTGACTTCTGAGGAACCTACCAACGGACTGAACCCCAAACTGAAAAGGGAGAACTGCTAATTAGATTTGAATATGGGAGTGTCCCCTCAGTATGGGGGAGCAAAGAAAAGGGAATATGCCTTCAGTTCGTTCTTAAAGACGGTTAGAAACTGAGAGAAAATCCCAAGACTAGAGGTTAAGGAAGGGGAGCGACGCCCAGATTTTCCAAACTATAAAGAAAGGGGACACTCCCATACACAGGGTCTTGAGAAAAGGGTGTGCTTCCCAGAGCAGGATAAGAAAGGCACCACACAAAAACTCATTCCTGTGGAAGAGGAAGGAGTGTAGGCTGCATCCCTATCTCGCGGCCCTTGCTGGGGGTGCAGCCCGGGCACCCTTCCCCACCCCCACTGGCCCGCTCCGCGCCCCGGGCCCGCACCTCGCGGCCCAGCCCCCTCGGGCCGCGCTGATTGGACGCGGCGGCCGTCATTCCCGCGGGTAGCCGCAGTGATTGGGCGGCGCTCCTATGCCCGCCACGCTCTCAGCAGCGGTCCCCGGGCCTCCCTCCCGGGCTGAGTGATCCGGGGGCTAGACGGGGAACGGGACTGAGCCAAGGTCCCGCAGTGGCCGGAGCGTCCACCCCCGGTCCCGCACGCACGGCGCGCGCGCAGCACGGGGCCTGCCCCCGCCACGGCCCCAACCAGCTGGCTTCGCGTCGCCGCGCCTCGCCACGAGCTCACCTCACGGCCCGGCTCCTGCTGCGCCGCTCCAGACCAACCGACAGAAGGACTGTGCGCGCTGCGCACCACGTGACCCCGGGGACGCGCCCAGCGTATCCCCCGCCCCCCACACACACGCACCATCGCCACCACCGAGTGACGCAGCGACCCGGCGGCCCCGCCCCGTGCCCCGCCCAGGCCGGTCACCGGGACGACAGCGCGAGCAGGCCACGCCCACCTCCCTGCCGCGGGAACACTGAGTCGGCGCTCACCCGTGACCGCTGAGGTCGCTAGAAGCCAGATCCTGGATGTTGCCCATCTGCGGTTGTAATCGGCCTCCTAAATGCGTCTGGAAGTCACCCACGTCCCTCCAGCCCACCCCCGTCATCGCTGTTTACTGCTCATTACTTTCCGTCTTCCAGTACGTTCTTCACTTCGCAAGGGCTTTTCAAAACGGCTTGTTCCCTTCTCAGATGAAGAGCGAAGTCTTCTAGCTCCATTGTCACCAGTCTTTCTCGTTCTCACATGCAGTCTGCTCTGTGTGCTCTGCCTCTTTCAAGTCCTCAACGAGCCTTCTCACCTCTGTCTTTGCTGTCATCGGTAGAAAAAGCTTCTAAGGGCTGCTGGGGGCGGAGGGGAGGGAAGCTGTATTTTGTCTCTAGGGACCAAGGTCCAATATGCAACCACAACAAAAGGGAGGTTTTCCCAGTGGGACTTAGCAAGTGCCAAGGAGAAGTGTTAAAACTGTTATTTACAGGGGCGATCTTGACTTAATTTGACACTGGAAGAAACCAAACTTTCGCTTCTTAAATTGTAAGTCTAATCACATCACGTTTCTACACTCCTTAACCGGTCAATCAATCTATCCGTAAGCATCCTTTGCCTATTGCTCATCTGCCCACACCTTCAGCCGTTCTGGACTTGGGGCACTGGGGGCGGGGGGAGTTGGTTGCTTGGTGTTTTGGTTTGGCTTAGTTTGGTTTGGTTTATTGGGACAGAGTTTCTCTGTGCAGCCCTGGCTGTCCTTGACTTGATCTGTAGGCCACAGACTGACAAACCTCAAACTCACAAATATCTGCCTGCCTCTGCCTCCCCAGGGGTGGGATTAAAGGGTAGGTATGCTGTCAGCATCTGACCTCGCTGTTCTGTTTTTCTTTCTTGTTTATTTGAAACAGCCTCAGAAAGTAGCCTTAGCTAGTCTGGAACTCAGTACATAGACAAAGTTAGCCTTCAACTCACAATGACCCACATCTCTCTTCCCTTAGCATAACTGAGATTAAAGGCATTGCCCACACAAAAACACAGCATTCATTCAGGTAGTGATGGCTCACGCCTTTAATCCCAGCACTCAGGAGGCAGAGGCAGGCAGATCAATGTAAATTGAAGGCCAGCCTGGCCTACAAAAGCAAGTCCAGGAAAACCAGGACTACACAGATAAACCCTGTCTCGAAAAACCTAAAAATAAATAAATAACTAAATCCCAGCACTCTCTGTGAGTTCCAGGATAGCCTGGTCTACAGAGCAAATTCCAGGACAGCCAGGGCTACACAGAGAAACCCTATTTCGAAAAAAACCAAAATAGTCAGGCATGATGGTGCACGTCTTTAATCCCAGCGCTCTTGGAGGTAGAGACAGGCAGATCTCTCTGAGTTCCAAGCCAGCCTGGTCTACAAAGAGAATCTAGGACAGCCAGGGCTCTGTGTAACAGAGAAACCCTACCTCAGAAAAATAAAAAAAGTAAAAACAAATTTCAAAAAATATTTTGTTGTTTTCTGTTTGTTTTTTTTTTTTATTCACCTTAGGGTTTGTTTGTTTTTCTGTTTTTTGTTTGTTTGTTTTTTGTAAAGTCTTTGTTTTGAGACAGGTTCTCCTGGCTGGTCTGGAACTTACAGAACCCACCTAACTTCCTCCAGAGTGCTGGAATTAAAGACATGCATCATGCCCAGCATAAATGGGTTTTCTTGATTTAGATTATCGTAGTTCATTTGTCTGAGTATTTGCCTTCGTGTATGAATGTGTCTGGTGCCCACAGTGGTCCCTTGGGACTGGGTTAGTCGTGGCTATGTGGGTGCTGGAGCCCAACTGGAACCTCTAGGAACAAGTACTCTTAACTCTTAAGCATTGAGCACTCTTTCCAGGTTCTAAACAGAGATATTTGGTTTTGCTCTGAGATGGGGTCTTACTGTATGTAGTGTAGGCTGGAACTCCAGCTTACAAATATCCGCCTGCCTGTGCCTCCAGAGTGCTAGGACTAACAGTGCTCACAGCTATGCCCTATTAATGAGGTTTCCAACACCATATTATAAAGTCCCCTGAATAAAGTCTATCATCCTGGCCCGGTGGTGGTGGAGCACACCTTTAATCCCAGCACTCAGGAGGCAGAGGGCAGGTAGATCTCTGTGAGTTCATAGCCAACATGGTCTACAAAAGAGTCCAGGACAGCCAAGGCTGACACAGAGAAACTTTGTCTCAAAAAACAAAAACAATAATAATAATAAATAGGGCTGGAGGTCCTGAATTCAATTCCACAAACACATGGTGGCTCACAAACATCTATACTGGGATCTGATGCCCACTTCTGGCATGCAGATGTACATACAGATAGAAACTCATACATAAAAAAATAAATAAATAAATCTTTAAAAAATAATAAATAGGGGCTGGAGAGATGGCCCAGAGGTAAAGAGAGCACTGCCTGCTCTTCCAGAGGTCCTGAGTTCAATTCCTAGCAACCACATGGTGGCTCACAGCCATCTATAATGAGATCTGATGCCCTCTTCTGGCATGCAGGCATACATGCAAGCAAAACACTGTATACTTAATAAATTAATTAATTAAAAACCATAATAAGGGCTGGAGAGATGGCTCAGAGGTTAAGGGCACTGATTGTTCATCATCCAGAGGTCCTGAGTTCAATTCCCAGCAACCACACGGTGGCTCACAACCATCTGTAATGTGATCCTACACCAGCAGGTATATGTGCAGCCAGAGCACTGTATACATAGCAAAATAAATAAATCGTTAAGAAAAAACAACTATAATAGTAAATAAATTTTAAAATAATAAAAACTAAACATAAGATACTAAATTAGAAGCCGGGTATAATATCACACTTCTTTAATCCCAGCACTTGGAAACCAGAGGCAGGCATGTGAGTTCAAGGCCAGCCCAGTCTACAGAACAAGTTTGAGGACCAGGCAAGTCTATCCAGAAAACCCTGTCTCGGGAAATAAAACAAAACAAACAAACAAAAAAACTAAATTAGGAAACTGATCTTCCTCTGGGCAAAACTTAATACAGAACTTTAGGACATTTACAATGAAGTCTATCATAAAAATAGGGTAAGAGGGCCAGGCGGGGTGGCGCACGCCTTTAATCCCAGCACTCAGAGGCAGAGGCAGGCGGATCACTGAGTTCGAGGCCAGCCTGGTCTACAAAGAGAGTCCAGGACAGCCAGAGCTGTTACACAGAGAAATCTTGTCTTAAAAATAAAAAATAAAATAAAAATAGGGGAAGAGTTGGGTGGTAGTCTTGGCACCTTTAATCCAGCACTTAGGAGGCAGAGGCAGGGGGATCTCTGTGAGTTTAGAGCCAGCCTGGTCTACAAAGTGAGCCTAGGACAGCCAAGGATACACAGAGAAACTCTGTCTTGAAAAAACATATATGTACATGTTTTTCGTATATATATGCTTTTCGTGTGTGTGTGTGTGTGTGTGTGTGTGTGTGTGTGTGTGTGTGTGTGTGTTTCAAAATAGAAAAGCAAGCCGGGCGTGGTGGCGCACGCCTTTAATCCCAGCACTCGGGAGGCAGAGGCAGGCGGATTGCTGTGAGTTCGAGGCCAGCCTGGTCTACAAAGTGAGTCCAGGATGGCCAAGGCTACACAGAGAAACCCTGCCTCGAAAAACCAAAAAAAAAAAAAAAAAAGAAGAAAAGCAAGCTCCTTAGCTCTCACAGGTCAGCCCCAACACCCAACAGAGTTCTGCAACCAGACAGTGTGAGAACTCAGGAAGTTAGAACCACAAACCAAGCAGCTGCAGCTCCCACCCGAAGCCTCTCCACCACAGTGCCTGCCTGCCCCAAGCGCCTTCAGTCAGGCTGGCTTGGATGGAAAGTTCCTGAGACTTCCGGATTTAAGGACTCCTGAGAGGGAGAACTGAGTAGTGTCCCTTTTCTAGCCTTTGGCGAGTCTGAGGAGGGGAGCAACATGGGGACATTCTTGTCCTAGCTGAAATGGGAAGACTATCTACCAGACCGCAAGAGCACAAACTACGTCCTAAGGCACAACACAGTGCTTCAGGGCCTTTAATCTGCAGCAGAGAGACAGAGGCAAGGAGAGCTCTGTTCAAAGCCAGCCTGGTCTAAGTAGTGAGTTCCAGGCCAGCCAGAGCTACATAGTGAAATCCTGTCTCAAAACAAAACAAAATAAAACATGGGCCTGGAGAGACTGCTCAAGGTTAAGAGCACTGGCTGCTGTTTTTCCAGAGGACCTCTGAGTTTTATTTCCAGAATCCAGTTGAAAGTTCACAACTGTTGGGCCAGGTGTGGTAGCCAGGATAGCCAAGACTAACACAGAGAGACACTGTCTCCAAAAAAAAAAAAAAAAGCTGGGCATGGTGATGCACGCCTTTTTTTTTTTTTTTTTTGGTTTTTTTTTTTTTTTTTGGTTTTTTTTTTTTTTTGGTTTTTTTTTTTTTTTTGGTTTTTCGAGACAGGGTTTCTCTGTGTAGCCTTGGCCATCCTGGACTCACTTGTAGACCAGGCTGGCCTCGAACTCACAGCGATCCGCCTGCCTCTGCCTCCCGAGTGCTGGGATAAAGGCGTGCGCCACGGCGATGCATGCCTTTAATCCCAGCACTCGGGAGGCAGAGGCAGGCGGATCGCTGTGAGTTCGAGGCCAACCTGGCCTACAAAGAGAATTCCAGGACAGCCAAGGCTACACAGAGAAACCCTGTCTCAAAAAACCAAAAAATAAAATAAAATAAAAATTAAATAAAAATAATCTTTTCAGGCCGGGTGTGGTGACGCACGCCTTTAATCTCAGCACTCGGGAGGCAGAAGCAAGCTGATCGATATGAGTTCGGGGCCAGCCTGGTCTACAAAGCGACTCCAGGGCAGCCAAGGATAACACAGACCTTGTCTCAAAAAAACAAAAACCAAAACCAAACAAAAAAGAATCTTTTCATTCTGTCTTGAAACACCACCCCCCCCCCAAAATAACCTTTTTGGGACTAGAGAGATGGCTCAGCAGTAAAGAGCACTGGCTGGCTGTTATTTTTCCTAAGGACTCAGGTTCAATTCCCAGCACCCACATGACAGCTCACAGCTGTCTGTAGCTCCAAGTCCAGGGAAATCTGGTACCCTCACAGACATACATGCAGACAAAACATCAATGCACATAAAATAAAAATAAATAATCCTTAAAAAATTAAAAACATTTTCTTTCTGGAGGCAATAATAAGATCATAGTTACTGAAGAAGTTCCATCTAATGAAGTAAAGCCTAGGTCACTAGGGTAGAAAAAGTAGTGAGTCATTATTTTTATTTAGTTTTAATCTATGTGCATTGGTGTGAAAGTGTCAGATCTTGGAGTTACAGACAGTTGTGAGCTGCCATGTGGGTGCTGGGAATTGAACCTGAGTCCTTTGGAAGAGCAGTCAGTACTCTTAACCACTGAGCCATCTCTCCAGCCCCTTGTTTTTATTTTTTAATTTTTGATTTTTTTTTTTCTTCGAAACAGGGTTTCTCTGTGTAGCCTTGGCTGTCCTGGACTTGCTTTGTAGACCAGGCTGACCTCGAACTCACAGGGATGCACCTACCTCTGCCTCTCAAGTGCTGGGATTAAAGGCGTGTGTCACCAGCACCTGGTTTATTTTTATTTCTTAACTATAAAGAAATGTTTAATCTAGTTTGTGAGATTCTCAGATAATATCTGGGAAAGGAGTAAAGCCACACTTCAAGTAAGGGCACATATATACTATTTTACCCTTATTTGAAAATTATGTCATAAAAGGAAGACTGTTCCGTGTCAGCAACCTTCACAACAGATGTTACCATGTTGGAATTCTTGATTGTCAGCTGGCAAGAGGCAGTGACCAATGATGAGAGGAAATGTAAAAGGTTCATTATGTCCACCGAGTTCGGAAGAATTGCTGCCTGAGCAGCTAGACCATAACCACAAGTCCTCCCTCCAGGTCCACAGAACCCCGTCCTTGAGTGTGGTGGTGCACTTGCAGCAGAGATAGCCGGAGCTCAGTGAATTTGAGGCCAGCCTGGTCTATGGAGGGAGTTAGTTCCAGGACAGCGGAGACACACAAAACAAAACAAGACTGCAAAAAACAAACTAGCATTCCTGACAGTAGGAGCACAGGCCTTTAATCCCAACACCTGGGAGGCAGAGGCAGGTGGGTTTTTGTAAGTTTGAAGCCAGACTGGCCTCCATAGAACTCTAGACCTGAATACCTACATAGTAGGACCCTGTTGCAAAATAAAAACAAAACAAACAAACCAAAGGCTGGAAAAATGGCTCACCAGTTAAGATCTCAGGCTTTGGTTCCTAGCACCTCTCTGTGGGTACTCACCACCTGTAACTTAAGTTCCAAAAGATTGGTGCCTCTCTCCATACCAGGCATATATGGGGTGCGTAGACATACATACAAGCGAAATACCCATACACATAAAATTTTCTTCAAAAGAGAAAAAATAAAGAACCTAAAACAAAATAACCAACCCTAAGAAAAAAAAGAAAGAAAGAAAGAAAAGAAAAAAGATCAGATGGACCATAGACACTCTAATGTGCTCAAACTGGCAGTTACTTAGAAACATTTTTTTTTAAATTTAATTTAATTTTATTTTTTGGTTTTTCAAGACAGTGTTTCTCTGTGTTAGCCTTGGCTGTTTTAGACTCATTTTGTAGACCAGGCTGGCCTCGGACTCACAGCAATCTGCCTGCCTCTGCCTCTGCCTCCCCTAGTGCTGGGATTAAAGGTGTGCACCACCACGCCTGGTTTAGAAACTCTCTTCTGTCTGAAAGCTGAAAGTAGAAAAGCATTCAGAGTATATTGTAAGATGAACCACAGTGTACAAAGATTCAGTGTTATTCAAGACATACATGCAGACAAAACACCCATAAATAAAATAAAGTAATAATTGAAAAAGAATAACTTCTCCTGTGATGTTAACATTCAGGTTTATGTTTGTTTGTGCTTTATTTAGCGTAGGTCTTATTTTGTTTGTTTGTTTTCTGGACAATATTTCTCTGTGTAGTCCTGGCTGTCCTGAAACTCACTCTGTAGACCAGGCAGGCCTCGAACTCACATATGTGTGTATTTCCCGCATGTAAGCGTGAGGGCCTGCTCTTTGTAGCTCAGCGGCAAGTGACACAGCTGCAGCCATCTTTGTACTCAGCGTATTCAGCTTTCATTTTGTTAATATTGTGAGATTAAGTTCAAAATTTGCTCTGCTTGCTAGTAGTTATTCAGCTGGGCTTGGTGGCTGGCACACACCTTTAATTACAGTACTTGGGAGGCAGAGGCAGGCAGATCTCTGTGAGTTCGAGGCCAGCCTGGTCTACACAGTGAGTCCAGGACAGCCAAGGCTACACTGAGAAACCCAGTCTTGAAAAAAACCAAACCAAACAACAACAACAAAAGAAGCAGTAGTTGTGCCGGGCGTGGTGGCACACGCCTTTAATCCCAGCACTCGGGAGGCAGAGGCAGGCGGATCGCTGTGAGTTCGAGGCCAGCCTGGTCTACAAAGTGAGTCCAGGATGGCCAAGGCTACACAGAGAAGCCCTGTCTCGAAAAACCAAAAAAAAAAAAAAAAAAAAAAGAAGCAGTAGCTATTCATAGCTGACACTAACAGAGCCTGCCAGAGGGTCTAGGTAACCTCATATTTTACTATGACTCTACTATCTCCCACCTGGCTAACCCTGGTTGCACTCTATGTTATCTCTGCTCTTGGCTGTACTCTGGTTGTAGTCTGGATGACCCTAACCATCACCTCACTTACTTCACTTGGGACTAATCAGCCTAAAGAATGGCTGATAATACTTTGTCTAGTTAGCCAAAAAATGTAATATCTCAGAGCCGGACATGGTGGCACATACCTGTAACCTCAGCACTCGGGAGGCAGAGGCATGCTGATCTCTGTGAGTTTGAGGCTAGCCTAGTCTACAAAGGACAGCCAAGGATACAAAGAGAAATCCCGTCTTGGAAAAAACAACGACAACAGCAACAAAAATGTAATATCACTTTGCATGGTTAGCCAAAACGCATCACTGCCTCGCCTTGTCTTCTGTGCCTGGTTTTTCTATAAAAAAATTCCCTAAAGTAAAGCAGGCCGCTGTTGGTTAGGCTCCCAAGTCCTTTCTGCAGCCTGCTTGAGAAAGGTGTTCAATAAACCATCACTATCTCACTGAGGCAGGGCAGTGGTGGGTTGAGGCCAGCCTGCTCTACAAAGTGAGTCCAGGACGGCCAAGGCTACACAGAGAAATCCTGTCTGGAAAAACAAAACAAAACAAAACAAAAAAAAACCAAAAACAACAACAAAACAAACAATCTCACTGAGATTTGTACTTAAGCAGTTTGTGCGACAATTCTTTTGTTTGTTTTATTTTTTATTTTTTCCAAGACAGGGCTTCTCTGTGTAGCCTTGGCTGGCCTGGACTCACTTTGTAGACCAAGCTGGCCTTGAACTCACAGCGATCCGCCTGCCTCTGTCTCCCAAGTGCTGGGATTTCAGGTGTGTGCCACCACGCCTGGCTCATGCAATTCTTACACTATAGCATAAGTCTGTGCATCATATGTGTGCAGTGCCCGGATCAGCCAGAAAAGGGTGTTGGATTCCCTCAGAACTGGAGTTACAGATGTTACCCAGAATGCGGATGCTGGAAATTGATCCTTGGGTTCCTACATGTATGTATGTTTACCACATGCATGTCTGCCCATGGTTTTGAGACACTATGGGAACAGAATACATGACTCCTCTACAGGAACAGCAGGTGATCCTAACTGCTAAGCTGTCTCCAGCCTCTTGGATTTTTTGTTTGCTTTTAATTTTTTGAAAACAGGGTTTCTGAGGGCTGGAGAGATGGCTCAGAGGTTAAGAGCACTGCCTGTTCTTCCAGAGGTCATGAGTTCAATTCTCAACAACCACATGGTGGCTCACAGCCATCTGTAAGAGTATTTGATTCTCTCTTCTGGTGTGCATTAAGACAGAGTACTCATATACATTAAATAAGTAAATTTCAAAGAAAACAGGGTTTCTCTGTGTAGTCTTGGCTGTCCTGGGCTCTCTCTGTAGACCAGGCTGGCCTCGAACTCACAGAGATCTGCCTGTCTCTGCCTCAGATTGCTGGGATTAAAGGCATGCGCCACCATCACCTCCCTGGCTTTTTTTATTTTTTTAAGTCTCACTATGTAGTATAGTCTGGCTTCCAATTTCTCAAAATGTCAATGGCCACCAAATACTGATTCTGAAGGTGTGCTACTTACTGTTGGGCTAGGGGTAGAAGCCGACAAAACTCACTTCAGAGACAGACAATTAAAATGCAAGTTTTCTTTTCTGCTCAGGCTGGGAGGCAACCAGTTTGGGATCTGAACCTCGTCTGTCCCCAAAGGGAGATTGTGCAACAGTGTTAAAGGATGGGAACACAAAGAGTGGGCAGCGGGGTAGGCTCTTGTATTGACCAATTATATTTTGACACAAGGAAGTAAATGTGGGTAACTGCGCCTTTTCAGGTCACTTGGTTTCAGGACCCATGAATCAGCTCTCTTCAGTCCTGTCTCTTCCTGGACTCTGACCAGGAATTTAGGACAAGGGAAAGAACAAAGGTGTGGGCACACCGCCTGTAGTGAGTTAAGCCAAGACAGGCAACTGGTGTGCCTTAGCTTAGACAACAGAAAATGGCAATGCCCCTCTTTGCATGCTCTACTGGTTAACAGACAAAGAGTAAACAGAATAGGAGTTGGGTTTAGGGGCCTGGGAATATGAACTCACTTTTGACCCTGCCAGCAAGATGGAACTTGTTCCTGAGATGGCTGGACCCAGGAAACTGTCTCCTAACACCTCTTACTCTGCTCTGTTTCTGTTTCCCCACTGCTGCCCCAACAAGGCCAAGGCGGCCTTGAACTTACCATGTAGCCAGTCCATGCTTGCACAGAGACCATTGCTTTTCCAAGGGCTAGGACAGCAAGCTTACCTATCACTTAGAATGATGAATATTATGATGACCAATATTTTTTTTGCAGCAAATGACTTTAGAAGGTGGCTTATGTTTATGCTCACATCACTAGAAGGTCTAAGGCTGGAAGACCATATCTCAGATAAATCTGGCCTACACATTAAGATTCTGTAACAGGCTGGGTATGGTGGTGCAAACCTGTATCCCAGCACTCCAGAGGCAGAGGTAGGTGGATCACTGTGAGTTCGAGGCCAGACAAGGCTACACAGAGAGAGAAACCCTGTTTTATAATAATGATGATGACGACGACGACGATGACAAGAAGAGGAAGCAGCAGCGGCGGCAGCAATTAAAAAAAAAAAAAAAAAAAGGGCTAGAGAGATTGCCAGTGGTTAGCAGCACTGTCTGCTCTTCCAGAGGTCTTGAGTTCAATTCTGCAACCACATGGTGGTTCACAACCATCTACACTGGGATCTGACGCCCTCTTCTGGCATGCAGATGTACATACACATAGAAACTCATAGATAAAAGTAAGAAATCTTTTAAAAAATAAGATAAATTTAAAAATAATAAAGGCTAAGCATAAAACACTAAATTAGAAGCCAGATAATATCACACTTCTTTAATCCCAGCACTTGGAAACCAGAGGCAGGCAGATCTATGAGTTCAAGGCCAGCCCAGTCTACAGAACAAGTTCCGGGCCCAGCCAAGTCTATCCGGAAAACCCTGTCTCAGGAAGTAAAACAAAACAAACAAACATAAAACAAAATTAGGAAACTGATCTTAACTGCTGAGCCATCTCTCTAGCCCTCATATTTATTTATTTATTTTTGAGATAGAATTCCACTATGTAGCTCAGGCTGGGCTGGAGCTTGTAATTTAGATCAGGCTGGCCTGGAATTCACAAAGCTCAGCCTGTCTTTGCCTCCCCAGCGCTGAGACTAAAGGCATGCACCCTCATGTTAAACTTTATAAAACAATTTAAGTGATTGTGACTTGGCCCCTTAATTCTCCCCTACCACAGCCCTCCCCTCTAATTTTTTTCTTTTATTTGAGAAAGGTTCTTACCTAGCTCAGTAGCCCAGGCAGGTGTATCAAACTGATAGTCACATGTTCCTGAACTCCCCCTGAAGACAGGGTTTCTCGGTGTAGCCCTGGCTGTCCTGGAACTCGATCTCTGTAGAACAGGCTGGCCTCAAACTCACAGCAATCTGCCTGCCTCTGCCTCCTGTGTGCACCATTGCCCGGTTTTTTTGGATTTTTGTTTTTGTTTATATTTATTTATTTATTATTGTGTGTAAAGTGTTCTTCCTGCATGTACACCTGCAGGCCAGAAGAGGGCATCCATCAGATCACATTACAGATGCTTGTAAACCACCATGTGGTTGCTGGGAATTGAACTCAGGACCTTTAGAACAGGCAGCGCTCTTAACCACTGAGCCATCTCTCCAGCCTGGATTTTTGTTTTTTTTAAGACAGGGTTTCGGGCTGGAGAGATGGCTCAGCGGTTAAGAGCACTGATTGCTCTTCCAGAGGTCATGAGTTCAATTCCAAGCAACCACATGGTGGCTCACAACTGTCTATAATGTAATCTGATGCCCTTTTCAGCACTGTATGCATAACGATAAATAAATATTTATTTAAAAAAAAGACAGGGTTTCTCTGTGTAATAGCCCTGTCTATCCTGGACTCCCTTTGTAGATCAGGTTAGCCTTAAACTCACAGAGATCCTGCTGCCTCTGCCTCCCAAGTGCTGTGATTAAAGAGGTATGCTACCATGCCAGGCCTCATCCTCAACTTTCAGCTTTATTTTATATATATATATATATATATATATATATATATATATATATATATATATATTTTTTTTTTTTTTTTTTTTTTTTTTTTTGTCTTGTTTTGTTGGTTTTTTGACACAGGATTTCTCTGGGTAGCCTTGACTGTCCTGGATTTGCTTTATAGACTGGCCTTGAACTCACAGCGATCCACCTGTCTCTGCCTCCTGTGTGCTGTGATTAAAGGCCTGTGCTACCACACCCGACTTATTACATTGTTATTATTTAGGTTTTTGGGGGGTATTTTGTTTTGTTTGTTTTGGTTTTTCGAGACCGGGTTTCTCTGTGTAGCCTTGGCCATCCTGGACTCACTTTGTAGACCAGGCTGGCCTCGAACTCACAGCAATCTGCCTGCCTCTGCCTCCCGAGTGCAGGGATTAAAGGCGCGCGCCACCACGCCCAGCTCTATTTAGGTTTTTTTTTTGAGACAGGGTTTCTCTGTGTAACAGCCCTGGCTGCCATAGACTAGGCTTTGTAGACTAGGCTGTCCTCAAATTCATAGAGATCCACCAGCCTTTACCTCCCAAGTGCTGAGGTTAAAGGAACGCGCCACCACACCTATCTATTAGTATTGTTTTGTTTTTTGAGACAGTCTCCCCGTGTAACCTTGACTGCCCAGGACTCCCTTTGTAGACTGGCCTTGAATTCACAGAGATCCATATTCCTCTGCCTCCCAAGTGCTGGGACTAAAGGCGTGTGCTATGCTGGTTGTGGTGGCACATGCTGGTAGAATTTGCTGAAGGACGTGGAGGCAGAACTATCGCAAGTTTGAGGCCAGCCTGGGCTACACATTTTAGTTGGGGGTGGTGGGGCATTCCCTTAATCCTAGCACTCTGGAGGCAGAGGCTGGCAGATCGATAGGAGTTCGAGGCCAGCCTGGTCTGTAAAGAGAGTCTAGGACAGCCAAGGCTACACGGAGAAACCCTGTCTCAGAAAAAAAGCAAAGGGGGAAAAATAAAAGTGTGGGCCACCACTGCCCAGCTAATGATGTGTTTTTATTTTATTGATGCTTTGCCTGCATGTGTATGTTTTTTGTGTGGTTTGTTGTTGTTGTTGGTTTTTGATTTTTTTGTTTGTTTGTTTGTTTGTTGGTGTTTTTCGAGTCAGGGTTTCTCTGTGCTGCCCTGGCTGTCCTGGACTCGCTTTGGAGACCAGGCTGGCCTGGAACTCAAAGAGATCCGCCTGCCTCTGCCTCCTGAGTGCTGGGATTAAAGGCGTGCGCCACCATGCCTGGCTCAAATCTTTTATACACTTAATCATTAAGCTGCTGATAGATTTCAATTTTATTTCAAAAGATTTTCCCCTTTTTGAAAGAGAGGAAAAGAAAGATCTTTCGGCTTCTCTCCCACTACAGTACTCACCCCCTTCCCCAAAAAGCAAAAAAAAAAAAAAATAAAAAAATAAATAAATAAAATAAAAAATAAAACATAAATAAACAAAAGGTTATATTTGCACGTAGGCATCCCAACTCCTAGGGAAAAGCAGGGTACTTTTAAAGTTAACCACACAGAAACGTGGCCCGACTAAAGTCAGGGAGTAGAAAGCTACGCACTAACGACGGAAACCAGTCTCTTCCCATCTCGTCCACCTTTCTCCAGTTCCCAAGTGAAACGAGGCCGCATCTAACTGGTGACACGAAACGACAAGGAAATGGTACTTTTTATTCTACCCCACTGCCTTGTGCAGGGCGTATTGTCGTCCGCGTGCGTTTTCACCATCTGGGAATCTGGGAGCGAACGCCTTACCCTACAGCCATATCTACTCTAATTGGTTGCCTTATGGCGACCTTGACAGCCATCTGGGTTGGGAGGGCGGGTGTCGGGGGCGGCCGGCTGCGAGAGCGGAAACCTCCACACTCAGGGAGGAGACGACACCAGCCAGGAGGACAGCAAAGACCCACTCAGCGACGCCCTCCAAAGATTGACAGCCAGCGCACCAACCGCCTTTGCCCTAAAGACGACGTAGCATCGCGAGATTTCGATATCTGGCGGGGGGGGGGGGGGGGGGAGTCCTAGAAGCCTTTCCGAGTTGGAGGTGGGAGGTGGGGGGGGGGGATGGGCTCGTCTGTGGCGCAATCATTGCGAGAGATTGGGCCACGGTCGCCAGAGCCTTCCTGAGTTCTCGCGATATTTTGTTTTTTTTTTTTTTTTCCTGCCCCTCAGTCTAGAACGCCGGGGCAGTTTCTCGCGAGAGCCCGTGCGGAGGCTCCGGGAGACCCCGAGTGTTTGTATGTGTGTGTATGTGTGTGTGTGTGTGAGTGTGTATGTGTGTTGGTGACTGTGAGTACGGAGGAGCCGCGGCCGCCATTTCAGGGAGCTAGCCGACGCTGTCGCAGGGGTGGATCCTGAGCTGCCGAAGCCGCTGCCCTGCTCTCCGGCGCGGGCTCCTTTATCCCATTGTTTCTTTTAGATTCGTTAGGGCCTAGACGCCCTCCGGGCCCGATATCCGGGTTGGGCGATACCGCGGCCTGGGCCTAAGGGGCTTAGCCGTAGTCACAGCGGCGGCGGCGGCGGCGGCAGCTGACTTCGCGAGTCGAGCACCGGCGCGCGGAAGCCCGCACAGGTACGGGGCGCCCCGCGCTGCCCCCCGAGGGGCGGGTTGCCCGAGGAGGTCGACAAGGGGGAGGCTTTTTTTTTTTTTTTTTTAGCGGCTTTTATCCGCGCGCGCCCGCGCCCTCGCGCGCGATGGTGGGGAAGGCACTGCTCGGCAAGGTCGGTCTCATCGCCGCCGCCGTGCCTTTATATGTCTGCCAAGGGGCCCCGTGGAGACGGATAGATTTTTTTTGGTGATGGCCAGGACCTTCGTGAGGACACCGGGCGGAAAAGGGGGCTTGTCCTTTTCGAGGCCCCTGGGCTGGTCGCGACCTCCCAACATGGCGCCCGTCGAATGCTACCTTGGTACACAACCCCTCCCAGCAGAGGGAGTTTCCCTCTGCCTCTAAGATGGCAGCGCGGGTTTTGTGCGGAAGGAAGCGCCGTGGTTCGTTTTCTCTGGCTCGTTTTTTTTTTTTTTTGAGGGGTTCCTAGGCGGCTTTTTGACGTCAGACCTTGAGCTATGCTCATCGGTTTGGTGAAAGAAACATTTCACATTGGCTTACCGAAGTGAAGCCCGCATAAAGCGCGTCTCACAATTTTAATCCTTGTAATGCTAATAAGGCCTTTTTTTTTTTTTTTTTTTAGAACTTAAATTTTATAGGTGGTGGGAAATTTTTCTTTTCTTTCTTTCTTTTTTTTTTTTTTTTTTTTGGTTTTTTGAGACAGGGTTTCTCTGTGTGGCCTTGGCCATCCTGGACTCACTTTGTAGACCAGGCTGGCCTCGAACTCACATCGATCCGCCTGCCTCTGCCTCCCGAGTGCTGGGATTAAAGGCGTGCGCCACCACACCCGGCCTGGGAAAATTTTCTTTTAGCAGAATTAATTGTAAGTTGTTTACTTACAGGACTGTCTTGTTCTTTCTTAGGCGTGTAGAGAAAATGGCAGACGATATAGATATCGAAGCAATGCTTGAGGCCCCTTACAAGAAGGTGAGAAAAGCATGCCAGTGAGCTTTACTATATTTCTTAATTTAGCATTATTTCACGAAACTACTGCTGAAATGTAAACTAACCTTCCCGGAGCCCTCTTGATTACCTTATCAGACATGCATTACCTGTAACTTACAAAAGTAAATATATGCTATTGATGTAATAATAATGTGCAGTAGTTTCACTTCAGCGTGATGAATAAATGCCCATCTATCTCTCTTTGTAGACTTGCCTAACGATATCTCACCTCTACTCCCATGAATTCACCTTTGATTCCAGTGTGAACTGTCAATCATAAGGTAGTAATTGAGTGACTTATCGCTGTACCGTGGTCCCCTAGGTAAAATGACTCAACTAAGAATTACCAGCTCCAGTTTGGTATAGCAAAAAGGTGAATGTAGTGGTTTGGGAAAATAGCAGGGGTCCAAGAATAATAAATCATAACCAGTCTGTGGCAAGTAAATCTTACAAGCCTTTAAAGAAGAAATGGGTGAGATTTAAAATTTATGTAACTAGATACAAGGCTGGTAATAGTAAACCTTAAAACAGGCAGGTGTTGATCTGCTTTTCAGTTAATAATTACTAAAATTCTTGGATCCCTGAATAGAAATTAGCAAACAACAAAACAAAACAAAAAAGGCAAGAGGCAGTATCACAGCTTAGAGTCACTTGAAGACTGTTTTACTGTTCTCCAGAGTATTTTGTATTTAATTAGGCCCTGCCATAGTATTTCACACTAAAAACTACAAAGGACTTATTTTGGCTAGTAATACAATATGACCCATTTCAGTATCACAGTAAAAGTAAACACTCTTCATTCTTTGACCAGTTGGCGGTGAAGCTAGCAGTATGCATGCATTATCACTGGTGTCACAAACCTTAAGCTTTGTACCTTAGCAGATATGCTACTGTAGCTGATGTGTTCAAACTTTGAAATAAACATTGCGCTTAAACTGTTTTAAAAAATAATACATTTGTCTTGGAGTGTAGCACGACCATGTGGTGCCTTTTGGATGAATTCTGATAGCTTTAAATAGTGTAATTTTGTAATGCTAGACTCTTGAAGACATACTTTCTGTTTTAATGTTTCTTGTCTTAGTTTAACATGGATGTAATTCCATGTAAACAGGTATGGAAGTAGGAAATGTTTAGGCTGGACTGGTGGATTATTAATTAACTTTTCTTGGGTTCTTGGGAGTCAACATTACTAAAGCAGTGTGAATCCCTGTTTGCTTCAGGGCGAGATGTGTGACAGAGGTGGCATCAAGCTCTTACAGTCCCAACCCTCCAACGGAAATGGGCGAAGATCTCAGGAATGGCATCGGTCACAGGAAATCGATAGTGGCTGGCTGCTAGCATGGCCACTTGGGGCTTAGGCAGAAATAGAGCCATGGTACCGACAAAAGGGACAATAGCACATGGAATAAAACTCAGAACGACTTCATGTTTCATAGAAATATTTAACCACTTCAATATTGTAATCTGGATAACTTCTTTAATAACTAAACTATGTAAGAAAGTAAAATATAACCTGTTAATGTGGAAAGACTTTAATTTTTGTTTCTTGCTGTCTTAATTACTAGCAACAAAGTGGTTAAACATATACCATCAAAATTTTTTTATAGCCTTCCTTGTTAAACTAAATAAGTAATTAGTTTTAAAATTGTCTTGTATTTTCTTATTCCTATTCCCTTTACCCTTTGACAACTTGAAATGTTACCACTTCGTCCTCATGATGTTCTTCTATCAACCTTGCTTAGGATGAGAACAAGTTGAGCAGTGCTAACGGCCATGAAGAACGTAGCAAAAAGTAAGTTTGAACAAGGGACCCGGGAGGGTGGGAAGTAACCTTGTGGAAGTCTGTTCTTGTGCCTAAAGCAGCAAACAGGTTTTTGTTTTGTTTTGTGTGTGTGTGTGTTTTGCCTTTTAGAAAACTGGTTATACCTTTTTTTTTTTCTTGTTTTTTTTGTTTTGTTTTGAGACAGGATTTCTCTGTGTACCCTTGGCTGTCTTGCACACTCTTTGTAGGCCAGGCTGGCCATGAACTCAAAGCGATCTGTGTGCCTCTGCCTTTTTCCCCGAGCACCTGATTGAGTTCTATAATTTTTAAGTTTGGAAACTTTAGCTTAATTTTTGGAGATGTGGTGAGATAAGTTAGAAGAACTTTTACATTAGGAAAAAAATAACACCAAGGCCATGAAGATGTTCACCTTCATTCACCACAGGAGTCAGCTGAGTTATTTCTGTTCCTTGCTGCTTAAGGGCTCTGTTAGTAATAATGAAAGAGCATAATTATTATTTTTGGTGAGATTTTTTTTTCCTTCATTTTCGTGGGCCTTTTTATCTAGTGTATCTAAGGAGATTTAAGACGATGTAACCTTAGCCCGGCATGGTAGTGCACACCTTTAATCCCAGCACTCAGGAAGCAGAGGCAGGCAGATTGCTGTGAGTTGGAGGCCAGTCTGCAAAGCGAGTCCAGGACAGCCAAGGCTGCACAGAGAAACCCTGTCTCGGAAAACCAAGAAAAAAAGACTATGTAACCTGAAGTAAGAACTGCACTCAGGAGGCAGAGGCAGGCAGATCACTGAGTTCAAGGCCAGCCTGGTCTACAAAGTGAGTCCAGGACAGCCAAGGCTACACAGAGAAACTCTGTCTTGGGGGTTGGGGGGGAAAGGAAAGAAAGAAAAAGAACTTCATGTTACAGATGTAATGTAGAATATAGTATATAAAACGGTATACTAACAGTTTAAACAGGTTCTGATTTATAATGTTGGAGATTAATAGCTGTTGTGAAATTACCACTCAGCTCCTAGATAAGTGATTCTTTACATGACACAGTCATGGTATGTGCATTAAATTGTTATAGCCTCTGGGTATGACACCATGATCCCATAATACTTAATGTAAAACAATGATAGCCACTCTTTTCTTCCTAAGAGCTCAGAGTGCTTCATAATAACTACCTCAGTGATCCTTACAACAACTTTGTTAGGTAGGTTGATAAAATTTCATAAAATATGTGAGAAGATTGATGAGGGTTACTTAGGTTTTGCTAAGGTTTAATCATCGTAGTGATAGTAATGAACTGATGTGAAATATGTGGATCGAGTGCTCTGGTGCAGGGTTATAACTCACTCACTCAAGCTGAGGCACTTCCTTTGATCCCCGCACGTGGGAGGCAGAGGCAGTCAGATCTTTATAAGTTTGAGGTCTTCAGATTTATTCCAGGACAGCCCAAGAACCCATGACTCAAACCAAAAAGCTGAGGCGGGATTGTCATAAATTCAATGCAAGCCTGAATTTTGTAGTGAGACTGTATAAAATATTAAAAATAATGTTAAAAGAAATGTCTAATTGATGGAATTTTATTCTTGTACAAGCTTAAGTTGGAACCACGAATAGTTTACTGGTCAACAGGGACTATGTTGACAGCACGTTTATTTTGATTTTTTCGAGACAAGAATTCTCGGTGTGGCCTTGGCTGTCCTGGACTCACTTTGTAGTGATCCACCTGCCCCTGTCTCCCAAGTGCTGGGATTACAGACATGCCTAGGTGTTCCTGGGTGTCAGCATGCTTTTTTCTTTTTTTTTTTTTTTTTAAACTTATTTTTTATTTTTGTTTTTTAATTTTTTTCAAGACAGGGTTTCTCTCTGTAGCTTTGGCTGTCCTGGACTTGCTTTGTAGACCGGACTGGCTTCTAACTCATAGTGATCCACCTGCTTCTGACTCCGAGTGCTGAGATTAACAGCATGCTACACTATGCCCGCCTGACAGCATGCCTTTTTAAACTTTGCCAAATTAACAGTTTCCTAAAATGTTAGTTTCATAATCTTATAATGAAAAGAAAATCTGGGCAGTGGTGGTGCACACCTTTAATCCCTGCACGTGAGATTCAGAGGCAGGAGGATCTCTGTGAGTTCAAGGCCAGCCTGGTCTACAAAGTGAGTCCAGGACATTCAGGCCTACACAGAGAAACCCTGTCTTGAAAAAAGCCAAAACCATTGAAGGATGTCTGTGCTTGTTCGCTACAGTGCTTAGTGACAGAAAATCCAGGAACAGGTATCTACCGATTTACAAAAATGCCTTCAGATATCACAGCTCGTGACTTAGTAAAGATCTTTATCTTAAGGAGGGAAAAAAGGATAAATGTGAATGCAAATCTTGTGGTATTCTCTAATGTCACTGTCCCCCAAGCTTTCAATTGTACCCTTTTAATTCTGCATTTAAACTCTGATTAAGATCATCAAGCTTTTCCCCATGAAAGAGAGCGGTATATATTTATCTGCTGTAGTCAGTTGGGTAAAATGTTTCATGGAAAGACTTTCCTGTACACTTCATTTAGTGGTATCTTTAAAAGATCAAAGTATTGCCAGACTTGGTGGCAAAACGCCTTTAATCCCAGCACTCTGGAGGCAGAGACAGGTGGATCTCTGTGTGTTTGAGGCCAGCCTGGTCTACAATGTGAGTCCAGGACAGCCAGGGCGGTTAAACAGAAGAAACCGTGTCTCAAAAAACTAAGAAAAGAAAAGGTCAAAATATTTTTTAAGTTATAGCTTATTTAAATTAGGCGATTTACTTACAAAGTTTTTGGACATGACATTAAAAGTAATTGAACATAATGTAGAAGATAACATTTAACAATTTTGTGTGGTTCATGCTAAAACTGAATTAAAAGCCATTGATTATTGAAAATAATTATTGCTGTTAAGGCACTAAGAGTAAGAAACTGCACATTTTCAGAGTTGGCTAAGCATGCAAATGCTTTGTGTAAAAAACTATTTGTTCCAGGATGGCCAAGGCTACACAGAGAAACACTGTCTCGAAAAACAAAAACAAAAAATAAAAATAAATAAATAAAAACTATTTGTGGTTTGTAACACACAAGGTAGTGTATCCCAGTAGTAAAGGGATCAGTCTCATAGTCTTTTTTCTGGAGTCATGACACTGAGTTTGTCAAAAGCCTCCAGTAAGTTCTTAAGTACCTGAGGTCACCCCTCTTGGAAGTATTTGTTATTGTAACCAGTTTTGCAGTTTAAAATTGAACTTCATTTTGTTAGTCTTTGAAGAATCACTCAAAATAACAACAGTAAAATGGCACGGTTAAAAATATATTTACTATGGTTTGGATTATCAAATCTTGGAATAAATGACTTTTCTATTTTTTTCTTATTTTCCAGAATACTTTGCATTTAAATTTAGATCTTCTTACATGGAAGAGGTCAAATCCAGTTATAGCAAAACACCTTTACAGCAGAGGCCATAGGCCCAGTGGACCATTTACTTCAATGATGTTCAGTACAAAATTCCACTGCCACTAAAGACTTGGGAAAGTCCCATTTAAGTTGTAACAGGATTTGACTATTAGGATGGAATTTATACCCATTTCTTTAGTTGAAAAAATGTTTTCTGATGCTGTAATTTATAGTTTCTTATAACAATCTTTAGTCTGTAAGATTGTATTTTTTGATCTCCTAGTCTGTTGTCTATTTACCTATCTTGGGTTGCCTTCAGATGTCGGTGGGGATTTCCTTATGAGAAGTCTGGCAAGAAATGGAGTTAAAATTAGCTCAGATTTATTTATTTTTAAAAGCTGCTTTGGCAGAATAAGATTGGGGCCTGAAAGGTAAATAGATAGATGAATCTGCCATCTTTGAAGAGAGCAAAAACTCTTCTTTTTTGGTGAACAGAACTATTTTTTTTTTACCTTGCCTCCCCTAATTTGGATTAATATAGGTAGGATTTAAGGTTTTAACTGACTCAGAATTCTGTAGTCCTAAGAAATAGTGTCAGGGTTTGAAACATCAAAGTTGAAATGTTAATTGATGCCCTTCCTGAGCATTGGAGTTGCTTTGACATCTATATAATGAGTGTAGCCTAATTTTCTGTCATGTGCTACCTAGCATATTTCTGACAGTCAGGTGGATTATCTTGAAATTTTAGACAAAGTTTCTGCCTCCTTGGAAAGCTCTACATCTCCTTGTGATTGGAGTGTGGGTTTCAAGATTCCAGAAGGTGGGTGTCTTCGTTTTCTATTTTTAATGCACTCTAAGATAACCTGCTTACAGGTTCTCTGAGGCACACCTCAGTTGTTCTTGTGCTAACTTTGCTTTGATACAGATTAAATAGCTCATTCATTTTCTTAATGATGTAGAGTTGTCAAAATGTTCAGACTTCAGACCAGTTTTGAACTGGACATTTTGTTGGATTAAACTTATTTTGAAATGTCTTTCGATTTACATTGAAATATCTGAAGGCACCTCTAATTTGGGTGATGACAGGTACAGGTCTTAAGGTTTAATCATTAAACCAGTGGGTGAAATACTGTGAGGAACACTGAGTGGAGAGATAACTGGCTTTTTAAACTTTCCAAGGAGGGTCAAGTTGTTTTACTTACATCCCATAGGCTAAAATGGGGGATTTTCATTTTCATGACAGCTTTAAGTGGAAAGCTTATAAATGGTGTGAGAGTGAATTTTTTTTTTTTTTTTACTGCATTCAAAGTATCCTTTATTATTTCTTGTAATTTTACTTATAAAAACCAAATGGTAATGTATATGGTATTTGAAAGTACAAAATACTCTTACATGTCTTGTACATTGTATTCAAATTGACTTGAACTAAATTGTTAACGGAAAATTATGTGGCAACTATTTCTTGGAAGTGAACATAACTTTCATTACTATAGCTTATAGATAACAATAATGCTAGTTGGTCTGTTATATGAATGACAGTTAAATTTTTTTAAAGTTCAGGCTTATTTTTCTACTTACCAGTAAGTCCTGTTTCAAGCTGTAGCAGCCTCAGGAGATTTCAGATTCATCCTCTTAATCCTATCTCTTAATTCTTTGCCCATCTTCAGTTAACATGAAGCAGAGGCTGGGGTGTTGTTTCACATACCTAGGAATTGCTTATTTCCTAAAAGTATGATTTTTGTACCACTGTACAGTGATGAAAATACATACACAAAAAGGATAAAGATTTTGACCATAAAAGGAAGTATATATTGGATGGTATTTAAACCAGAGTGATAACCGTACTTTTTTCCTCCCTCAGGAGAAAAAAAAGCAAGAGCAGAAGTCGTAGTCATGAGCGAAAGAGAAGCAAAAGTAAGGAGCGCAAACGAAGTAGAGATAGAGAAAGAAAAAAGAGCAAAAGCCGGGAAAGGAAACGGAGTAGAAGCAAAGAAAGGAGACGAAGCCGCTCACGAAGTCGAGACAGAAGATTTCGAGGCCGCTACAGAAGTCCCTAGTATGTAACTGTTACCAGGAATTTCACTACACATTTATATAGCAATTTACCTGAAGGATTGAGCGATTTTGTTTTCTAGTAACAGATTTAAAGTGAAGGATATTGATGACATTGAAGCTAGTAAAGTGAAAATCGAGTGTGGACTGATACATAAACTTGAGAATCTACTAGACTTAGCAGCTTTCTAACTGACCATCTAGAATTGCATGCTAGTCCATATGATAAAGTACAGGTAGATAAATCAGTTAATAAAACTTGACTGGCTGTGGCTGGCTGAAATTATCAAGTTATGTGCCCAGTTTATATGCTCATTACTCTTATATTTGTGTTTAAGGTATTAGAGTAAACAAAAGGTGCTTTGTAGATTAAGTTACAGGGATTTGCAGGCATTATTAAAGTAAGTTTAAAATTCATTATAGTTAAAAAAAAACTCACCTGGTCAGGCTCATGCCTTTAGTCCCAGCACTCAGGAGGCAGTATTAGGTGGTTCTTTTAGTTTGAGGACAGCCAGGGCTACACAGAGAAACCAGTCTTGAAAGATTCCCACAGTATTTGAGCGTGTTAGCACATGCCTTTAATCCCAGCACTCCGGAGGCAAAAAGAAAAAAAACCCAAAAAACTATTTCCCTGAAATAATTTTTAAAGCATATAGAACAACTTTGGGACAATTGCATTTCTAAGGAAGGATTGAAACACAATCCCTCCTTGATACTTAACTAAGACCTTGTAAAGCACTTTTGAGTGTATTTATGCGGGCTAGAGAGATGGCTGTTAAAGGCTAGGCTCACAACCAAAAATATTTATGCTTGTGTGGTGCCATGATCCAGTGAATATAGGTTTTTGTGTAGGCCAAAGTCACTGGACCTTCTCCCTACCCAGTAGAAATTATAGGAGGCATTTGTGAAGTTCTAAATTTGTGGATGCAGGGAACTGAACTACGGAACGATTAAGGCAGTGTTTCCCTTAACCAATCAATACATTTGATTGTAAAAAGTTAAAACTTGAAGCAGTTCAGAATTGCATTTATGGTCAACTGAATCGGTGTCTAAGCTTTTAAGGAATAAACTTGGATATAAACTAAATAATGAACAATGATTGGCAACAAAATATTCAGAATACTGTTTTTGTGAGATGCCGGTATTAGCTGAATGAAGGCATTTGAGTTTGGATTCTGGAACTTTCATCTATGAGTCTAGTGTATTCCATGAGTCTATATGCCCTCTATGTTTCTAGGTTCCTTCTAGTTACTTATAAACTTTACGTGTTGACAATGAGCCACAATGATATATTTTTTTCTGTATTATATATTAGAATTCTTTGTTCATTTTCTCAAGATTTACATTCTTTAAGAATTTTTTTTTTTTTAAAAGATTGTTAATTGTTAGCAGGCGGTGGTGGCAAGCACTGTCTATGCCAGCACTCAGGAGGCAGAGACAGGAAGATCTGAGTTCAAGACCAGCCTGGTCTACAGAGTGATTCCAGGACCAGGGTTAAACATAGAGAAACATTGTTTCAGAAAAACATAAACAAACAAATAAGAACTAAAGAGGGGACAGCAATCTTTAAAAATTAGAATACTATTTGTTAAAAACGGATTTATTGGGGCTGAAGAGATGGCTCAGTGGTTAAGAGCACTGCCTGCTCTTACAAAGGACCTGGATTCAATTCCCAGCACCCACAGGGAGGCTCACAACTGTCTGTAACTCCAAGATCTGACACCCTCACACCAATGCCCATAGATTAAAATTAAAAAAAAAAACCAAAACGGATTTATTTGTCTGCCCCTCATATATGGACTTTAAACATTTCTTATATTGGGTTTCAATTGAACTTTGTGGAGGCTCTAACTGGTCTGTTTTATAACTTAAGCCCAGTGGAGAGGGCAGAGGCAAAGATTTGTGAATTCAAGGCTAACCTGGGTTTCGTAGTGTGTTTCCAGGTCAGCTAGATATCTTTAGTTACACCTTGTCTCAATTACTGTTTGGTATTATAAATAACAGAAGGGAAAGAACATAACTTGTTAAATTCTCTTTATATATACTTAAAGGAGCATTATTAAATCCAGTAGTTCTCTTCCTATTAGTGAGGCAAAGGAAGATGACTTGTGAAGTTCCAGCCCATTTGATCTACAAAGTGAACTATATGCGGAGTCAGTGATATGCACCCCTATCTCTAAAAAAATAAGTTTTAATTCTAAATTAGGGGGCCTGAGAGATGGCTCAGCCATTAAGAGCACTGACTGCTCTTTCAAAGGACCCGGGTTCAATTACCAGCACCCACATGGCAGCTCACAACTGTCTGTAACTCCAAGATCTGATGCCCTCACACAGACAGACATGCAGGCAAAACACCAATGCACATACAATAAAAGTAAATAAATTATTTTTTAAAACATTCTGAATTAGAGTGCTGGAGAGATGCTCAATGGTTAAAATCACTAGCTACTCCTAGAGGACATGAGTTGAATTCCCAGGAACCACCTCGTGGCTCACAACTATTGCCTATGACATCAGTTCCTAGGGATCCAACACTAATGTACATAAAATAAAAATAAATTATACAAAAGAAATACGACAAGGTGGTTGTGGCATAATCCTTTAATCACAATATTCGGAGGCAGGAGGATATCTGTAAGTTGAAGGTTACTCAGGTATACAGAGTGAGTTCTAGGACAGCCAAGGCTACACAGAGACTGTTTCAAAAGAGAAAAGAAAAATCTGATTGAGAAAGGACAGAAAAAATTTACTTAACTGTGGTTATAGGTTGACATAGTTGTTAAAACTTTGTCCAAATCAAGGCAGTGATGGCGCACGCCTTTAATCCCAGCACTCGGGAGGCAGAGGCAGGTGGATTGCTGTGAGTTCGAGGACAGCCAGAGTTACACAGAAAAAACTTGTCTTGAAAAACAGAGAGATCTGAGTAAATTACTTAAAACAAAAAATGAAAGAGCTGGATTGGTGTGGCGGTACATAGTTTTAATCCCAGTACTTAGGAGCAGAGTGACATGAAATCGCTGAAGTCTATAGTGAGTTCCAAGACGTCCAGGGGTATCCCCTGCCTCAAAGAGGACAGGAAGAAGAAAAAATGGCTAAGGTGGCTCAGGCATGTAAATCAACACTGCAATCCCACCATTCCCAGAATATGAGGCAGCAGGAGTCATTCTGCATAATGAATTCAGTGAGAGTTGTTTGGGTTTCTTGAGATCTTGTGTGAAAAAGGACAAAAATATTAGATAAATGTCTGTGTTTAAGTAAACATTCCCCTCCCCCCCAAGAAAAACTACACAGTAAACAAGCTGTGGTGGGATGAGAGTTCAGAGGAATTTGCTTTTATTGTTTGTAGTTTTAAACAGTCATTCATGTTCATTATTATATGATTGAAAAACTGAAAATCGATGCACTGGATTTTTTTTTTTTTTTTTTTTAAGAATCAAAATTTTGAGGCTGTAATGTAACTTTTGTAGTTGGCAACTCTAACCTGGTCCAGGATAGAAAAATATAAAGGCTACAGTTCCTGGATAAAGTTATGATTTCTCTAAGTTCTCTAGTATCCTCTTTATAATTGAGGTAGAAAAGAAGCAGGCTAAACAATGTTAGAGTTGCTCGACATCTTAGAAAGACCCTAAACTTGTAACTAGTGTAATTTTGTGTTTTCTTTTTAGCTCCGGACCAAAATTTAACAGTGCCATCCGAGGAAAGATTGGGTTGCCTCATAGCATCAAATTAAGGTTTTTAAACATACTTCTGAATTGTTTAAATTGTTTTTCAAGGAAATATTGTGATAGAACCTGTTTGAGTAACTTGTGAAACTTTTTAACCTTGCAGCAGAAGACGTTCCCGAAGCAAAAGTCCATTCAGGAAAGACAAGAGCCCTGTGAGGTAGCTGTTGACCTCTCCCCCCCCCCCCCCACTTTTAATTTTGTTTCTATAAACTTCTGTTATTGAACAAAAAACCCACTTCAATTTGTATAATAACAATAATGATTACGTTCTTTGACTTTCTGTTGAGTATTCCTTACATTGTTCTGCCTGCATGTGCACCTGCAGGCCAGAAGAGGGCACCAGATCTCATTATAGATGGTTGTGAGCCACCATGTGGTTACTGGGAATTGAACTCAGGACCTCTGGAAGAACAGTCAGTGCTCTTAACCTCTGAGCCATCTCTCCAACCCCTAAGTCAGTTAATCTACTTTAGGTTGTTCTGTTTTTAATTTTATATGATTTTTTTTTTTTTTTCTGCTTTGTATTGTTTGCCTTTATGGATGTCTAAAGGGTGTCAAATCTTCTGGAACTGGAGTAACAGACACTTGTGAGCTGCCATGTGGGTGCCGGGAATTGAAGTGAGGACCTCTGGAAGAGCATCCAGTGCTCTTAACCACTGAACCATCTCTTTAGCCCCAAATTTTATATAATCTTAAAAGCAAAATATTTTCAGAAAGAACAGATAATAAATATCATCTTTTTTTGTGTTATATCAACAGGTAGTTTTGTCTCTGTGTGGCCTTAGCTGCCTCGGCCTTACATTGTAGACCAGGCGGGCCTGAACTCAGAGATACACATGCCTCTGCCTCCCAAGTACTGGGATTAAAGGTGTGTGTCACCCACAGCGGGCTCCATAGCCAGGTTTTAATATCATCCGTACTGATAACTTGAAGTAGGCTTCATTTCATATAGAATTAATTCATAATAACATACTTGAAATTACCTCATAGTAAAATAACACAACAGTCACAAGTTTCACTATATGCCACGGTTTATAAGAAAGGCACTTTGTGTGTGTGTGTGTGTGTGTGTGTGTGTGTGTGTGTATGTGTGTGTATAAATAAACGGCATTAGATCACATTATATATGGTTATGAACCACCATAGGGTTGCTGGGAGTTCAACTCAGTACCTTTGGAAAAACAGGTGGCGCTCTTAACCACTGAGCCATCTCTCAGGTCCCCCCTCCCCCCCCCCTTTTTTTTATCTCATTGTAGATAGTTGTGAGCCACAATGTGGTTGCTGGGAAGTGAACGCAGTACGTTTGGAAGAACAGACAGTGCTCTTAACCTCTGAGCCATCTCTCCAGCCCCCTTGGTTTTGTTTTTTGAGACAGGGTTTATCTGTGTAGTGCTTGACATCTCTGGAGATGAGAAGAGGGCACAAGATACTCTGGAGTTACCCTTAAATGAAGAATCATCTCTTTCTAGCCCCTTGCTTACTTTTTTTTTCTTTTTTACTGATTTGTGTATTTAAAATTACATTAAGATGGAGACGTAGCTTAATGTAGATCATTTACCTAACGTGTGAGATGTTGGCTTCAATCCTTAGAAGTGCACAGATGTAAAAGCACTTGCCTCAAGGTTTAAACGTTGTGCGTGGGGATGCACATCTTTAATCCCAGCAATCCAAGCAAAGGCAGGTACAGAGTTCAAGGCCAGCCTGGTTTATCAATTTGAGTCCAGGACAGTCAGGGCGGCACAGAGAAACCCTGTCTTCAGGGGGAAAACGGGTTTAATGCCTCCGAGTGGATTAGATTATGCAAGTCTGTAATCAGACTACCTGAGAAGCCGAAAACAGGAGGATCAAAAGTTCTAGATAGTGAGAGATGACTTAGGAATTATGAGCACCTGACTGCTTCTTCCTTCACAAAACCTGGGTTCAATTCCCAGCAACTACATGGTAACTCACAGTCACCTGTTACTCAGCTTTGAAGGATCTGATTTTCCTGAGCTTCTACATCAAAATAATATACGTGTGTGTGTGTGTGTGTACGTGTGTACGTGTGTACATGAATGAATGAACATATAGACATGTACATTAGATAACAAGTGAAAACAAAAAAATCCTGGGCTTGGTGGTGTACTCCTTTAATCTCTGCACTGAAGGAGGAAGAGCCAGGCAAATCTCTGACCTTGAGAATAGCCTGATCTACAAAGGAGTCCAGCAAGAACAACAAAGAGAAATGCTGTCTTAAAGCCCTCGCCCATCCCCCAAAAGTTGAAAACAGTTACAGAACATCCTTGATTTAAAGAGTTTAAGCTAGATTGGGGAGCAGGCACCATTAAATACTGGCACTGGGGCCAGGCAAGGTGGTGCAAGCCAGGAACGCAGGGATACAGATTTCATTTTTAAAAGATCATTGTTGAGGCTGGGCATGGTGACGCACACCTCTGTGATTTTGAGAGCAACTCTGCCTTAAAATATAAATAATACTAGCACTTGGAATGGAAGAGATATGCAGACCGCGGATTTTCATTGTACCCTGGTCTACAGAGCATGATCCAGGATAGCTAAGCCTGCACAGAGAAACTTTTCTCAGAAAAAATAAAATTGGGGTTGGAAATGGAGGCAATCATGATATATTATGTTGAGAAGTTAATATGTTTTTCTCCTATTAGGGAACCTATTGATAATCTAACTCCTGAGGAAAGAGATGCAAGGACAGTTTTCTGCATGCAGTTGGCAGCAAGAATTCGGCCAAGAGATTTGGAAGAGTTTTTCTCTACAGTAGGAAAGGTAACTGCTCACATTTAAAGACTGGAAGTTGATAGAAGCTTTTAGTTATTGGCACAATGTTTGGGCACAGAGACTACACATTAAATCCCAATACAGAGCCAGGCATGGTTTCCTTTGCTTTTAACCCCAGCACTGAGAAGCACAGGCGGATCTCTGTGACGTCCAGGACAACCAGGACCACACAGAAAATTGTGTATTGAAAACAACTACAAAAATTAAGAAACCAAAACAAAAAAACAACGGTTCAAATTTGTGTGTCTTTGGCAGGTTATAGTAAAAAATATTATATTATTTAATTTTTTCTTTAATTGCTATATTATTAAACACTTTGTGTGTCAATGTGCTAAGACCATTTCATAGTCCTTGTATATGTATAATGACTTAGTATTGGATAAGTAGTTAGGTTCTTACATGGTGAAGACTGCTTGTACCCCATCTACTTTGCTTAGTATGTCTACTATACTGTATTGTTGATAATTTCATGAATACAGCATTTCTGTAATATATAGATGACTCTTTTTTGGAGACAGGGTTTCTCTGTAATAGCACTGACATTCCTGGACTCACTTTGTATACTAGGCTGGACTTGAACTAACAAGAGATCTGCTTCCTCACGAGTACTGGGACTAAAGGCTTTTGCCACCAAGCCCGGCTCGAACTCCTAAAATCTTTATTATTTTTCTCTCTTAATGGCCTCTAGGTTTTGGGTATAGATGGTAGTTGTAGATAAATCAATGGGGCTCTATGGCCAGCTATGCAATCTCTATATTTGAACCAGTGGTGCTTTCTGAAAAGGTCTTTATTTGCTGCAAAAGCTGCTTTGATCAGAGATGAGGCTAAGTACACTTACTGGTGTATAAGGATAAATATTTACATTTTTCTCTGAAGTTGCACTGCTTTGGAAAAGTGACAGTACGAAGTTATATACTATGGTCTATGGTCTCAACAGGCATGGGAAGTTTAGTAGGTATACAGTACAGGAATAGATAATGATTTCTCTTATTCAGTCAGCTATAACTTTAAAATTAGACAATTGTTTATTTGTTAATCCTTGATAGAAAAGTGCCACATTGCACAGTTTGGAAATCTTCCTGTAATCAACATTGTGTTTTGTAGTATCACAGCAGGGTAGGCCTATTGATTGCTTTTCTCCCTTGGCAGCTTGTTTAAGCCCCCTCCAGTGCTAAGAGAGCTAGTCCTCAGGGAAGAGCTTCCAGGTCAGTTACAGCTGAGTTCCTCCAAGTCTTACTTCCATACATTGTGCTTGTCTCCTTAGCAATAGAGACTAAGCTTGACATATGGAAGATAACCAAGAATTACAGAAATAGGCAATTTTCCTTTCTTGTTAAAGCACCTTTACCTGTTGATAAATTTCACTAACAAATTGCATATTTCTGTAAGAGTTAAAAATAGCCGGGTGTGGTGGCACTCTGGAGGCAGAGCCGGCAGAATTTCAGCCTGGTTTACAAAGGGAGGCCAGGACAGCCAAGGCTACACAGAGAATCCGTATCTCGAACACAAAACAAAACAAAAAAACCCAAAGACAGCTGATTGCTGCCAATATAGGAACTTGCAACCACACCTGGTTATTATTGATTTTTCAGTATCGCTGTGTAGTGCAGGCTGGCCTGAAACAAAGAACCACCTGCTTCTGCGTCATTAGTGCCTGAATTAGAGACGTGCCTATACTCTGACTCCTGTACTGACATTTAGTCTTTGTGCTTTAGAGGCTGATGTATAGATTAATGTGACTTTCATGCCAGCAAGGTCTACACAATGGAGTTAAAAGAATCAGAGACTTGTATTGAGACAATATTTCTGATGAAAAATATCTTTTATATGTTAAAATAATTATGTGTGTGCTTCTGTATTATTTGGTTACAGAATTGTAAACATTGCCCTTCTCATTTTAGGTTCGAGATGTGAGGATGATTTCTGATAGAAATTCAAGACGTTCCAAAGGAATTGCCTATGTGGAATTTGTTGATGTTAGTTCAGTGCCTCTAGCAATCGGATTAACTGGCCAACGAGTTTTAGGAGTGCCAATCATAGTACAGGCATCACAGGTAACTTTTGTTTCTTTGCTTGGTTTTTCAAGACAGGGTTTCTCTGTGTGACTTTGGCTGTCCTGAACGAACTTTGTAGACCAGGTTGGCCTTCAACTCAAATTGATACGCCTCCCTCTGTCTCCCCAGTGCATGGATTAGGGTGTGTGCCACCATGCATGCCAATGTCCGCAGTTAGTGTTAGACATGAGGATTGTTGAGATACCTAGAATAAATATTAACTATATAATAGACCTAATAGTTAAATTTATTCATAGAATTAATGGGAAAAGGCAAATCAGTGAGATGGTTGTTTACATCCTTGTAAGTCTTACAGAGTAGTACAGGTCCATGGGTAAGTACCAGTCTATACATAGCAGTTTCTTACCAAAGTAAAAATTCTTACCTAGGGTTTAGAGTTGCCTCAGCAGTTATTATTACTAAGTTAATGGCTTGTAAGTTTCTCAACTTATAGTTTGGTATGCGTTAATGAATATATTTACAAATATCCAGTGAAGAATCTAATTTTTGTGTTTATCTTGTGATAGCACAAGGCAACTTCCTATGGTTTGTTTTAATTTTTATTTATAATTTCATGAAATGAGGAATATAGTTGGCGTATTCCTCAAAACCTCATTAAAATGGTAAAAATACAACATCTGACACAGCTATTCACTACACAGCTTAGAGTCACGGGATATATAGCTTTCTGGTAGAGCGTTTGCATAATGTACACTTTTCTCTTGAGTTTAGTATTGCAATTTAATGCCATTAATGTGGATAGCTCTCACCACCATCCTTTCTCTGTAAAAATTTTTGGGACCCAAAAAGAATCTTTTTTTTTTTTTTTTTGTGTTTGCCTTGGTGTTTTGCCTGTGAGAGTGTGTCGGATCCTCTGGAACTGGAGTTACAGACAGTGTGAGCTTCCACATGGGTGCTGGGAATTGAACTAAGGAACTCTGGAAGAGCAGCCAGACCTCTTAACCACCGAGCCATCTCTCCAGCCCCCCAAAAATCTTTTTATCCACAATTCTAGATCTTTTTCTATTTTTCAAGATTCCTTTAAATAGATTTGTAGGGCACAGTTTTTCTATGTTATGCCTCATTTGTTGTTGAACATATACTTGGTATATATTAGTGTTTGATATGTATTTTATTTACAGGCAGAAAAAAACAGAGCTGCTGCAATGGCAAATAATTTACAAAAGGGAAGTGCTGGACCTATGAGGCTCTATGTGGGCTCGTTACACTTTAACATAACTGAAGATATGCTTCGGGGGATCTTTGAGCCTTTCGGAAGGGTAAATTTAGTGCTTTCTTTTTCTGACTCTATAGACCATTCTCTGCCAAAGGGCAATTGCTTTTAATTTGATATTGTTGTTGTTTTTCAAGACAACCTTGGCTGTCCTGCACTCAATTTGTACACCAGCCTTTCCTTGAACTCACAGACATCTTCTGTCTCGGTCTATGTAGAGTGCTGGGATAACTGGTGCACACCACCAGTCCCAGCAAAGTGCAGAAGCCCTAATAATTCCTAGGCCTTAACAAAATTTATTTTTAAAGAACAGTTGTAATGTTTTTCCTTCTTTTGAAGGCTAGGGGATATGGTTAAGTATATTCTGTATATTTTTTACACTATAGCTTAAAGAATAATTTCATCTAATGCCTTTAAATTTTAGATCGAAAGTATTCAGCTCATGATGGATAGTGAAACCGGCCGATCTAAGGGATATGGATTCATTACCGTAAGTAGTTGTCTTCTATAACATCAAGCAACATTTGTGGGTTAGTAATTACCAAGAATGAAGAGTTAGTATTTCCAAGTGATTTCATATACAGACACAGTTCTTTCTAGTGTGTCCTTTGTCTGTTTTGGTGTGTGCAAACGAGTGTCAGATTCTCCTGGAAGTGGAGTGTATATATATTTAAGACATTGTCTCTCAGTGTAACTCTCCTGGTATACCAGGCTTGCTCCAAATCCTCAGTGGGGCACCCACTCCAGTGCCAGGCTAATTATGCACATTCTTACTACTTAGAGTGAATATCTATGAGATTGTAACTGTCCAATACTGCTATTCTAGCTTCTAGTCCTAGAATTAAAGCGTAAACTACCATATCTCGCATTGTTAGAAAAGCTCATGTGGTACAGCCAGGTCCCTGATTTGTCTCAGTAAATCAGGTTTCATTGTCTAACCAGAGTTATCTACTGAGCTTTTGAACTGTTAACATGAATATTGTAAAACGGTCTACCTTCATAAACTATTGCATCCTTGTTGAGGCACCAAGCCCAGGTTTCCAATAAGTTTGAGTAGTGTCTGCGTGGGCTGCTGTCTCACTGCTCTTTCCTTCTTGTTTGCTTTGTCTTTGTTTCTTAGTAATTTTCGGACACAATTCAAATAGTTTCAGTTTTCAGATACGTGGTGGGTGTCTGTACAAATTAAGCATTTAAAGACCCTGCAGTAGATACATTTATTTATTAACATGTGGCACCAGGGATTGGCTGTGCAGACAAGCCTGAGAAGGAATAAAAATAAAAAGCCTCTGCCTCCCAACTGGCTGTATTTAAGATGTGTTCCACCAGAATAGCCTTGAGCAGTTACTTAAAACTTTATAATGTTTGTATATTTGGTGAGTAAAGGTCAGACACATTTTATCTGAAAACATGGCAAAATAATGTGGAAGCCATGGACAGGTTAGTTTGGAATGGGGTCTAGTAAAGTAGCCACATAGTATAGTGAAGATATAGCCAGGCAAAGGGGGCTTCAGGTCATTGACCCATAAAGGTCCTTGGTGGTATCATTTCAAGAATTGGCATTTGCCAAACTTGAAAGTGGAATAGATAAGACCCACCACTTAAAAGAAAATTTTAATATTATGCTTGAAGGCAAGAAATAAAATCACAAAGAATGAAAAAAAATTATGTAACATGGAAGCAATTTTCAGTTTCACTTTCTTGGTTTTTGCTTGTGAGCCTAATTGTTCTTTGTGTTTTGGGCTACAAGTGGGGGGGGGGCTTGTTGTTGTTTTTCTAAGGCAGATTCTCAACTCAAGCGATCAACACACTTAATTATTTTCTTGCTTTTTTAAAATTTAGGGTACAGATCTGTCTCTGCAGCCCTAGAACTCCTTTTATATGTTAGCTGGCTTGAACTTGGATAACATAATTTCATCCTACTGAAAATCAGTATTGAAGGCATGTGCTTGCAGGCTTGGCTCCTTTAGCTCTTTTTGTATTGTTCATGGCTTTGGAATCCTGATCTTCTTGACTTTGCTTGGATTGCTAACCATGGTTACTCTACTAGGTGTCTTTTTCTGCATCTCAACATTGATAAAGGGCCAAGAATTAGAGGGTCTTTTTTCCTTCCTCTTTTTTTTTTTAAACATTTATGGGTTTTTTGTTTGTTTTGTTTTAAGACAGATTTATAACAGCCCTTAGTGTTCTGGCTTTAAGCGTTTTCTAGTTTAATTAGTATAGTGTTTTCAATTACCTGGGTTTGGAACTAGAGCTGGGTTCTGTAACCTGAACTCAGGTTCTTTGGAACCAGAGTAGCAAGTACTCTAATCCCTAGCAACATTAATTTGAATGAGGAAAGTCTTATAGTATACCTTGAGGCTACAAGAATCGTCCTATGAAATCTGGAAAGAAAATAGAGCCTAGTTTTATGTTTTTCAAAAGGGGTAACACTTAAAGTATGGGACCTTAAGACATTATTTGGAGTTGGAAAGAGATGCGAAGCCAGGTATGGTAGTAGAGGCAGGTAGATTGCTGTGAGTTCAAGGCCAGGCTGGTATATAAAGCAAGTCCAGGACTACACAGAGAGAGAGAGACCTGGCTCTGACTCCCAAGGGCTGGGATTAGAGGCATGCACCACCACATCCAGCCTGTTGCCACACCTTTAATCCCACGCAATTGGGATGTTGTGAGGTAGGGTGCTATTAAGGTGTTCAGGACTAGCTCAGTCTACCTAGTGAGTTCCAGAATGTTACATAGTGAAACTGCCTAAAAATTAAAGTTAGAAATTCATTATCATTAAGCTATTTTATTTCTTCATCTGCAAAATTTGTTAGATTTTTTTTTTTGTACTTTATCAGGATAAGATTTATGAAGTTACTATTTGTCTACAGTGAAATAAATGCAAATTACTCAAATATCTGTTGTCCATTTTAGTTTTCTGACTCAGAATGTGCCAAGAAAGCTTTGGAACAGCTTAATGGATTTGAACTAGCTGGAAGGCCAATGAAAGTTGGTCATGTTACTGAACGAACTGATGCTTCTAGTGCTAGTTCATTTTTGGACAGCGATGAACTAGAAAGGACTGGAATTGACTTGGGAACAACTGGTCGTCTCCAGTTAATGGCGAGACTTGCAGAGGGTATGTTTTTAATAGTGTTACTGATTTATCATGGGTATAGTGGTGAAAAAGAAAGGTAACCTTGCAAACTACAAAATGAAAGTCTTGTTTTACGGGTCATTTTATCGATAGGATTACTTAGTACATTATTATTGAAGTTTTAATGCCATTGTTTTGGTTTGTATATATCAGACTCAGTAAGTTGTAATTATTTTACCTTGGCTTTTTAGAGTTATTTCCTTTATTTTAAGGGTGTACTAATGATACAACATGGGGTAGATGTCAGAGTATCACTTGTGGGTAGTAAGTTTTACCCATATGTGTACCAAAGATTGCGGGTTATCAGCCTTGGTGATATTAAGGTCTTTTAATGCAGAACAATTTTGGTGGCATCCCCAAATCTCGTTAAAAACTTGAAGACACATTCTTTCACAGGTACAGGTTTGCAGATTCCACCAGCAGCACAGCAAGCTTTACAGATGAGTGGCTCTTTGGCATTTGGTGCTGTGGCAGGTAGGAATTGAATCTTTTCTAATTTGAAATCATTTTTTCACCTAATTCGAAAATATGCCAAATTTCTTTGCATTTCAAAGGACTAACTGAGAATTCAATTCATTAAGTACTTCTTGAATCTTAATGATTGTAAATAAATGTAGGTTTAGTATATAACTGTATACTAGCCAGAATGCCCTAAGAGAGTATAGAAACATCTCACGTGTAGTTTCAATCATTACCATTAATGTTTAGAAAATGCCCAGAGTTAACTAGAATTTAGTTTTGCTTAAATTGTTCCATTACCAGTAGCACATGGAAAGCTACAAGCAATTTAGCTTTTATTTCAGCCCAATTACAGCTCTTTCTGCTTGTGTGCTCAGAACCATCTAATAAATCTAGTACTGGCACATCTAGCTGTGATACTTTTTGCAGACAAACAGATAAAATTCTTACTGAAACAAGTTAAATAGTCATAAATCTAGGAGCTAAGGTAATGTTTGATTTTGAGATGTCATGACTAGAACTAAATACAATATATGATATGATAAAGTCCCTGAAATTCCAACTTGGGGAAGATCAGGCAACATTACTATAATTTCTATGCCAGACTGGACTGCAGAGTGACACCCCTTTTTTAAATGTTTATTTTGTGCCACAAGTGTTGAGGAATTTCTACTGATACAACTGATCATTGTGAGACCTTTGGCTGGAAGCAACTTATACTCCCAAAACTATCCATTACCTGAGTTTTGCTTTTCAACATTAAAAAAACTGGTGTTAATCACTGACAACATACTGTTTTCTCTCTCTCTCTCTCTCTCTCTCTCTCTCTCTCTCTCTCTCTCTCTCTCTCTCTCTCTCTTTTCCGTTTTTGACAAGACAGGGTCTCCCTGTGTAGCCTTGACTGTCCTGGACTCACTTTGTAGACCAGCCTGGCCTCGAACTCAGACCAATCTGCCTGTCTCTGCCTCCTGAGTGCCTCATGGTGCTTTTTGTAATTGAAGTGAACTTAAATTTGAGAAATAACCTATAGTACTGGTGTTAAGATGATTTAAGTTGCTTCTAAAGCATTTCTGTTCAATTACCAGCAAACTCAAGGATCAGCTCAGTTACCTTTTACTCTCATTCTTGATGATCCACACCCGCTGAAAGCAACAACACACACGTCATAAATGTCTACACATAAAGATCAGACTTATTATTTAAAAGATAATGATGGGCATGTGGAGGGTGCATGTCCGTAATCCTAGCACTTGATGGTCAGAGTCAGGCAGATACAGGTGAGGTTTTTCAGTCCTTTCAAGTACAGCAAGGTCCATATAGAGAAACCCTGTCTTGAAAAACTGCAAAAAGTAATGTAATGTTCCAAGTTGGGAAGCGTACATCTTGGGAGGGAGACAGAGCCTACCTGCTCTACAGAGTAAACTGCAAGATAGCCAGGACAATGTAGAACAAGACTTTGATTCTTTCTAAGTTCTTTTCATCTTTCAAGGTCAATTTGTTTAAAAAGGGGTGGGGGGCCACCATGTTGTAGGCAATCATCCCACTAGAGTAGTGTTCTCAGCTTTTCTAGCACTGTGGCCCTTTAGTGCAGTTTTCATGCTGTGCTGACCCCCAACCAGAAAATTGTTTTCATTGCTGCTTCATAACTATAATTTTGCTACTGTTACAAATCGTGTTTTAAGTTCAAGTCCCTAAAGTGGTGTGACCCACAGGTTGAGAACCGCAGCCAATATGAAGATATTTACAGGAGAAGTGAGGGAGTTAAGATTAGGCAAGGTCTTCTCACTCTATAATCCACGTAAGTTGGCAAAATTAGTATACTGTCCTAGGACAATGAATTCCAGGCCACTCTGACCTCCCTCTAGGTGCAGTGACACACACCTATATCTTCAGCCATTTGGGCAATCCAGGCAGGTGGATCTCTTGAGTTTGAGGCCAGCCTGTTCTACAAAGCAAATCCAGGTCAGCCAAGGCTACACAGAGAGACCCTCTCTTGACACCCCCTGTCCGTCCGTCCCCCAAAGCCTTCGCACTGTTAATTCTCTTAGTTTAATAACAAGTCATATTTGGATGATTTGTCCTAGTGGTTATTACCAAAACTCTTAGATGGTGGGGGAAATATAATAATGGGTTTAAGGGGTAAAGAACACTGGCTACTCTTTTTTGTTTTTTCAAGGCACCACCATGCTCAACTTCACTGGCTACTCTTGCATGGGTCCCAGGTTCTAGTTCAGGCATTCCCACAGCTATCTATAACTCCTATTCCAGGGATCTGATGCCGCCTTCCAACCCTGAAGGTAATAGGAACACATGTGTTCCATTCCAGACATTCATCCAAGCACAGTCAGCCAGGATGTATTTAAATAGAAATCACTTGAGTGGAGATTATCTCTATTTGTTTTAATTGCATTTTTGAAATTTTATGTAAAATGCTTTCTTATGCCTCTGCCCATGTGTGGAAGTTAAAGGCCAATTTATATGTTGCTCTATCCTACATATACGTGTTTCAGAGATCTAATGAGGCAGTCAGGATGGCAGCCTGCTCATTTCTGTACTAGTATTATATACAGATTCTCATTGCTGAGGCAGGATGCTACTGGATATCTCTGTTTGGCCTTTGTCTCATTCTGTATCCCCCAATTCAGAGCTATCCTTCAACCTTGTGTTTCCTGGGTTCACCCCAACCCACCCCGGATGGGGCCGGCTCTTTTAACACAATAATTGCAGTACTTGAAATTTCCTTATATATTTCTTATGCTTTTTTCACGTTCCATATTGAGCTTCATTGTTTATTAGCTATGATAGCTTTACAGCAATACAGGAGCTTGATTTTTATTTGAGAGACAAAGTCTCACTAGGATGTTGTACTGTCTGTTCTGAAATTCATTGTTGTATAGATCAGGTTGACATCAATACAGTGTTGCTTGCCTCTGCCCTATGATTTCTTAGCATAAAATACTTGGACCCTACCTGTTACTGAGTTTGTTTCCCTCTCATGCAAATTTTATTTACTTGACAGATTTGTTTAATATGCCTTCCTGTATAGACATAGTAATTTTTACTGTAGGTAATTGAACCAACATTGATTAAATTGTCAATCTGATAAAATTAAGTTCCAAGTTGAAATGGGTGTTTCTCTGGTTAATGCTAACCAATGAACACAGTCCTAGCTATTCAGTGTTTGTGGCTGCTGCGGCTACAGTTTTAATAATAACCTTATGATATACTGAATTCTTACTACCGTTAATTACAAAATTTTATTATCCAAGTACTTGGAATTGAATTCTCAATCAGGGTTTTTCACATTTTTTTTTACTGGTTTGCTCCCCTTTCCCCATTTCCCATTATTCCTAACTGTGGTATCAATGGAACACTGTGTATGACAGATAGGGAGGAATGTACTAGGAGTAGGTGGAAAGGTGAAGAACTTTCTAGGACAAGAGGGAACAACAGGCCCCAAAGCCTTGTCAATGAGGAATGGGGAAGGAGGTCTTGCTGCCAGGTTTTACTAAGTTTATTTTAATAAACCCTGCTACTGAAGTCCTCTTTTATTAATACTTTCCTGACATTTACCCTGTTAGTTGAGGCTCTTCATTGTTCCTGCACTGAGCTGTAGAATTCTCTTTTGTTATAGATTTGCAAACACGACTTTCCCAACAGACTGAAGGTGAGTTACTTATATTTTTCAGCTTTTTTGTCTTTTAAATATAGTTGAATATACAAAGATATAATTTGTTAACTGAGGTTGGGATATAGTTTGCTGTGCATTGTAATGAATTAAAAAATAACAATGAATTAACAGTCAAAGAATATAAAATTGTCTGTGGTTATTTTTGTTGTGGATTGCTTGAATATTACAGTCTTAGGTTTAGTTTTCTGACCCCCTAGTACAGTACTGGCCATGCATGCTTAGTACTCTGTTCTTGACACCTAAAAAAGGAAGACTCGATACTCAGTCTTAGATTTCATTCATGTTTTTATATAAGTGTAAAGTTTAGATAAAAGGAAGTGAACTATTACCATTATTTTACCAGGCCAGACTTGGAAAGTAAAATATAGAGTGAGTTTAATTCCCTCTTCTGTTATGTATAAAAGACAGAGCACTAATATATATAAAATTTATTAATAATTAAATCTCTTTGAAAGTTTACTTACGTTTAGAATTCTGTGTAGATTGTCTTGTTTGATAATGTTAAACATATTAGTTTGTACTGCCTGTGGTATATCGCCAATAATACAGCTATAAATTGTTCTAAATTACATGTGAAGTGGCCATTTGACAGTGACTTTCTCATATTTTAGATGAGAATTAAATGTATTTTAAGTTTCTTTAAGAAAATGCCATCTTTTTACGGTTTGTTTAATGATTAACAGGTTTATCTGAAGGGAACAATAGAAGATTTCATTACTCATCTGCATGCTACAAAGTTTGAGCTAGAAAAATCCTTTTGTAATTCTCTTGATTTGTAGTTCCCCTCGGCTGCTTTCTTAATTTTTTAGTTATAACTGGGTGTGGTGACACATTGACATATTCCTTTAATCCCAACACTCGGAGGCAGATGCAGGTAGATCTCTGAATTGGAGGACAGCCTGTTCGACAAAGTGAGTGCAGAACAGGCAAGGCTGCAACACAGAAACACACTATCTAGACAAACAAAAAGCTTTTTAATTATGCATACTTCTTTGATTTTTGAGACAGGGTCCCCACTATGTAACTCTGACCTCAACTCTGTAGAGCAGACTGGTTTGTTACACAGATCTGTTTACTCTCAATCCTTGAGCTGGGCCTCTTTAATTGTATTCATTGGGCTTGTTATATTTTTGTTGTATTTTACTTTTATGTTGTTGTGGTGGTGGCGGGTTATTTTTTGTTTTGGTTTTGGTTTTTCAAGACAGGGTTCTGTAGACTTGGCTGTCCTTGGCTCACTTTGTAGACCAGGCTGGCCTGGAATTCAAAGAAATCCACCAGCCGGGGATTAAAGGCATGTGTCACCAAGCCTGACCTATGTTGTATTTTTTAAGCAGGTTCTTCCTTAGGTTCATAAGTAGCTAGCTGGGGTTTATTACCTCTTAGCCAATGCCAGATAACATTTGTTCATAGAAGAAAATATGAGAAAAAACTTCTCAAATCTCTGGGGAAAAGAACCCTGTCTCAAAAAAAAAAAAAAAAAAAAAAAAAAAAGACAAAAATTTACTTGGGATTGTATAATTGGGTCAGTGGTTAAAGCACTGCTACCTTTTTCTTTGAAGGAAGTACTAAAGAAGGAAAAGCACTTATAATTCTTCCCTGATGTCTTTGGTTTTTTGAGACTGGTTCTCTATGCAGTCTTGTTTCTGCTGGAACTTGCTATATAGACCAGAGTGGCCGCAGACGCACAGAGATGCAACTAGCTCTGCCACCCCAGTGCTGGGACCAAAGGCATGCTCCATCACTGCCCAGATAGATCAGCATGATTTTTTAATGTGGTATTTCATGCATAGCCCTAAAGTTTTCTCCAGTGAGATTTGTCTGATACTTCCTTAGGTGATTATTCATTTCAATTATTTCTATTTTTTAATGTATTATTTTATCCTTAGCTTTTTATTGTTAAGCATTGGAATGGGATTTGGTCAAAAAATATGACTACGGTGAGTTCTATAACAGTTGTATCTTTGGTAATTCTGTGAAAATTGGAGCTACATCAGATCCTGTCTCAAGAACAAAAAAAACCCAAACCTAAAGAACACCAAATAGAAAACCATTGCAGTTCCTAACGTCAAAAAACATTTAATTATATACAGATGTGTATATAATTTAATGTTGACTGTTACAGTGCACAATGCTTTTAAATTGCAATATTCATACCATAGATGCGCTACTCTTTTGGTGTTGTGTATTGTCAAGTGAGAAATCATTTAAAATGTTACTTTATTTTTTCTTGGATACTTCCTCCTGTCTTTTAAAAAGTTAATCATATTACAGCTCATATATTGAAAAGAAACTTGAGATTGCTTCTTGGTTTAGAGCACTTGAGGCACTTGCTTCAAGATTCAGGTTTGGTCTCTGCATTTGCATGACAATTCATAAAAGTATTTAGCAAAGTTCAGGGTATATGACATATTATTCTGGCCTGAGGGCAACACGTACCAGTGGTAGATAGGCTTCTAGGCAAAACACAGGGGATGTAGATGTTGCCGAGTTGTATCGAGCACTTAATACAGGATTTTAAAAATCCTTTAAAATTCTCTATATTTACTTACCTTTGGTTTTTCAAGACCGTGTTTCTCTGTATAATAATCCCTATCTGTCTTGTACTCACTTTGTAAGACAGACTGGCAATGAACTCAGAGATACCTGGCTTAGACTAAAGAAAGTGAGCCACCACTGCCATTGTTAATGTATCTTTAAAAGAACACAGCTGGGCCAGGCCTGGTGGCACACACTTTTAATCCCCACACTTGAGAGGCAGAAGCAGGCAAATCTCTGTGAGTTGGAGGCCAGCCTGGTCTACAAACTAGAAGAGGACTACCAGGGCTGTTACACAGAGTAACTCTGTCTTGAAAAACCAAAAACAAAACACAGCACACCTATATATTTCTGGTTAAAGGGGGAGAAAAAAAAACAGCAAGAGAAGAAAAATAGAAGGGTGTTGTTTTATTTAGGCTTTCCTAAAAGTATATTTTTTATCATTCCTATCATTTCACTGTTAAATTAATTCTTCCATTTTACCTTTTTTCTGGAATTATGTGGTGGTGTTTGAATGTGGTTCATTGTTTTTAGAAATAGATTAGTCTGGCCCGTGTGTCTTTCCAGCCCTCATCGGTCTGGTTTGAGGGCAAGCCTCTTTCTGTCTGTTAATCCTGGCTAACCTAAAACATTGTACCTGGGTAGATTTACAATTCTGAGCTCCTCCTATCTCCCCTTTTCACGTTAAGTATGGTTTTTGTAAAAGAATGGGTTGCATGTATTGCCGTGTAACCTATGTTGACCTCAATGATTTTGAGCTTTTGATCCTCTTGCCTCTACCTTTCTCAGACTCAGGTTATAGGCACACCCAGTTACTACCATGCTGGGTGACGCTCAAAGCTTGATGTGTGCAACACAAACATAACCCAGCTCCTGAAATTTCTAGGGAAATTTATTTGCATCTGTATGAAACGACTGTACAGTGTTTCCCTTTCTCATTCTCTAAATAGTACTTGAGTGTTTATACAATTGTGTTGTCTATTATAAGTTAAACTAAATATGATTTAAGGTAGGCACTCTTGCTTAACTGATATATTATGATAACATGAGAAATTTGTTTATTTTATGTTGAAGAAGGTGATTGGAAAAATATCTTCTCCACAGTTAGAAAGGGTGATTTTAGTAATTGCCAAGGATATTTACAAATTTTCCATGAAGCTAATTTTTCTTCTTCTCTTTTTAGCCTCAGCTTTAGCTGCAGCTGCATCTGTTCAACCACTTGCAACACAGTGTTTCCAACTCTCCAACATGTTTAACCCTCAAACGTAAGCATGCTTCTATCACTAGTCTTGTACCACCACTTTAACTCCAATTTTGTGTTTGTTTTTCTATAGAGGATGCATACCAGTTTTTATTTTTGTCTTGTTTTTGCCTGCATGTGTGTTTTTATACATATACATATATATGTATATGTTTATATATATATCACATCTGTGTCCGCAGAGGTCTTTAAGGATGGTTGTGTGCTGGCAACTGAACCTGGGTACAAGTATCTTTGGTCACTAATCTATCTACTCTGTCCCATTTACTACTTGTACTGGTGTTTAAACCTAGGGTACCTCTTACCAGGCAGTTATGCCACTGATAATGATCACCAGTCATTTCTACTCCTGACAGTATCTCAGGTAGTTATCAGGGATAGCTTTGTGATCCATCAGTAGCTATGTAGTCCATGCAGGCTTTCAACCTGTCAGTTTACCTTTGTGTACTACCTTTCCTTTTTGAAATTTCTTTTATAATCCAAATACTAGAATGTTTTTATTTCCTTCAAGACAGAATCTCTCCCTGTAGCCTTGGCTGTCCTGGACTCACTTTGTAGACCAGGCTGGCCTCGAACTCAAGCAATCTGCCTGTCTCTGCCTCCCAAATGCTGGGATTAAAGACATGCTCCTCCACTCCTGGCCTAAAAAATTATTTTACTTATTTGGGCTAGAGATGGCTCAGAGTTTAAGAGCACTGTTTTCCCAGAGATCCTGAGTTCAATTTCCAGCAACCACATGATGGCTTATAACCATCTATATAATGTGATCTGATGCCCTCTTTTGGCCTACGGGGAACATGAGGGTATAGTACTGCTTCCATAATAAATAAATAGATCTTTTTAAAAAAAAATTACTTAGTATTTATAGAGGGTTCTGCTACATATGTACATGCATGACAGAAGTGGGCAACTGGTCTCACTATAGATTGTTATGATCCACCATGTGGTTGCTGACAGTTGAACTCAGGACCATTAGAACAGCCAGTTGTTGATGATGATATTGTTGATGTTCTTGTTGTTTTCTGTGTATCAGTGTTTGCCTGTAAATGTTTGCTACCTGCAGGTTCAGAAGTGTTAGATCTCTTATTTTAGGAAGCCATGTTGTTGGTGTCAATTTAACTGAGGTACTACATAAAAGCAGCAAGTGCTGTTAACTGCTAAGCCATCTCCACAAAAATTTACATTAAATCCAATAGTAGAAATTTTACGTTAATGGAGTCTTTGTATGTGTTTTGTGCTTTAATGTCTTAAGTAATGCATGATTAAGGGTTTGTTAGATAGCATCTAAAGTGGTTGCCATGATTCTATGAGTGACAGTTTGGGGGTTGATATAAATAAGCAGGTAGTTATGTGCAGAAAGGTCATTGGCTGCTTTTCTGGAAGAGACTGAATTATTACGATGGTCTGTGAGTAAAGGTACTCGACATCAAGTCTGAAGACTAGACTTGGATCCCTGGTCCTCATGTGGTAGAGGACAAACTGAACTGCCTTATGTAAAGGGTCAACATACATACCCTTACATATACAAATTAAATGTACTTTAGCATTTTTTACTGAATAAATATAATTTCATTGCTTTTGGTACTTTATTACAGAGAAGAAGAAGTTGGATGGGATACAGAGATTAAGGATGACGTGATTGAAGAATGTAATAAACACGGAGGAGTTATTCATATTTATGTTGACAAAAATTCAGCTCAGGTATTTTGACACCCCCTCCCCCCCTTTTGTTGTTTTTTCTGTTAAAACTTATTTAACTTGCAGGCATGGTCGCACATGCCTTTAATCCCAGCACTTGGGAGGCAGAGGCAGGCTGATCGGCCTTGAGTTCACGGGCAGCGTGGTCTACAAAGCATGTACACCTGCATACCAGAAGAGGCCATCAGATCATATAGATGGTTGTGAGCCACTATGTGGTTGCTGGGAATTGATCCAGCACCTCTGGAAGAACAGACAGTGCTGCTCTTAACCTCTGAGCCATCTCTGCAGCCCAATTGGTTTTGTTTGTTTGTTTGTTATGTTTTGTTTTTAAATGCATTGTTTTGTGTAGTCCTTGCATGAATTTAGCTATTTTTTGTTGACTATCTCATGTGCTGAGGCTTACAGGCACTATGCTTTTGTAATGGTTATTTCTAAAAAGAACTTAAGTGTGCTAGCTCCACTCAGGAGGCAGAGGCAGGTGGATCGCTGTGAGTTCGAGGCCAGCCTGGTCTACAAAGTGAATCCAGGATGGCCAAGGCTACACAGAGAAACCGTGTCTCGAAAAACCAAAAGAAAAAAAAAAGTGTGCTAGCTCAGTACACCCTCCAAAACAAAGGCAAGTTCAAAATTATGAAAGTTTGATTAGTATTGTAGATAATATAATATGCAGTTGGGGAGATAAATGGGGAGAAATTCAAAGAGAAGAAGTAAGATATATAATCTCAGTATACTTGGGAGAGTTCATGTACATGAGTTGTTTTCATTTTTTGTTTTTATATTTTTCAGGGCAATGTGTATGTGAAGTGCCCATCTATTGCTGCAGCTATTGCTGCTGTCAATGCATTGCATGGCAGGTGGTTTGCTGGTGAGTGAGAACTACAAAGACTTTATGTTTAGATTAATCATTAAATAAAAATGGCTGACCCAACTTTTTTCTTTTTGTCAACAGGTAAAATGATAACAGCGGCCTATGTACCTCTTCCAACTTATCACAACCTCTTTCCTGATTCTATGACAGCAACACAACTACTGGTCCCAAGTAGACGATGAAGGAAGATATAATCCTTTATGTATATAGCTTTTTTTTTTTCTTAAATTCATCTTGAGTTATCTTTTATTTAGATAAAAATAAAGAGGCAAGGGTCTACTGTCATTTGTATACAACTCCTGTTATCTTGAAAAATAAAAATGTTAACAGGAATGCAGTGTGCTCATTCTCCCTAACTAGCAAATCCTACTTCATGCAAAGCTGTTCTCTTGTTCTGCCGTTTTAAATGTCCATGTAGAAAATTACATTAAGGATCTATAGACTAGCTCTAGGGGAACAAATGTGCTTTCTGTATAAAGGCAGACAGGTAATGTTTTAATGTTACAGAAGCCTAACTTTTTACAAAGCAGTTATATTTCACATTCATGTATTTGGCTCATGGCTCAGCAAAGGTTTCTGGAATACCCTTTTAGTGTTTGAAAATTCTAGGCAGCTAAAGGGCTGTTTGGCATCTTACCTTGATCATTTGGCAAGAAGGGGATTTCAAATTCTATTTCTTGATGGTAACTTCAATTACTGTTATCTGTAAAAGTTTCTTTGTAAATACTGTGTGTTTTAGTGTGTCTTGAGATTCCAAACAAAATGATCCCTGCATTTCCTAAAGATGGTTGATGTAAGAGTTCGAACAAAGTATTTGGGGCAAGAGATAGGAAATGCAGAAATAGGTTTTGTCTGGTTGCATATAATCTTTGCTCTTTTTAAGCTCTGTGAGCTCTGAAATATATTTTTGGGTTACTTCAGTGTGTTTGACAAGACAGCTTGATATTTCTATCAAACAAATGACTTTCATATTGCAACAATCTTTGTAAGAACCACTCAAATAAAATTCTCTGAAAAAGGCCACAAGAAAACTTTTCGTTTTTCCAATGTTTTGATGCTGCACATTTAAGCATAGGCTGTTGTGGTGGTTTTTTTCATTTGGTTTTGTTCTCTTGCTTTCAAATTAGTTTCTCAGCATTCTAGTTCTGGTTAACCCCAAACTGCAGGTGTTAATTGCCTCAGCCTTTGGGTTCCTGAGAGAGTGTAGAAATGTGTCCATATACACTGAATTCTTTGGTATTCCTGCCTTCCAAATGTATATGAGAACTACTGTCCTGTGTGGGTTGAAAACAGCAATACTACATCTGTCCCTTCATCACTCCGGTCTTTTAAATGCTACAACAGTCATTTTTTTGAGGTTAGGCCTCCGTGTAGACTGTCCTGAAGCTTGTTTTGTAGATCAGGCTGTCCTAAAACTCAGACCATCTTCCTCTATTCATAAGCAATCCATATTTATAAAAGTAATTTTAGTAATCGTGAACATTTGCCTGCACATATGGACTGTATGCATTCTTACTGGTTTGGACTTGGTCAGGAAGGACAGTTATAGATGGTTTTGAGCCACAAAGTGGGTGAGCAATGGAACAAATCCAGGCTCTACAAGAGCCACAGACACTTCCTGTTTCTGTCTCCTTGTGTTTTCTTAAATTGTCATGTCAGTGCTTTTAAGGTACGGTCAACTGTAGGAATCAGTTTTCAGGACCTTCCATTGGGTTACAGGGTATCAATAAAAAGTATGACCTCAATCTGTTGACCTGGTGGGGAAATGTCTTCCATGAATAACATGTTTAGAAAAGGATATCAGCTGGGCATGGTGGCGCAAGCCTTTAATCCCAGCACTCAGGAGGCAGACGGATTGCTGTGAGTTTGAGGTCAGCCTGGTCTACAAAGGTAGGATAGTTAAGGCTACACAAAATCTTGTCCCCCTTCCCCTAAAGATACTGAAATGTCATGTTGACCAATTACTCAAGGTCTTATCAAAGGACAGGGTGATGCACATCAGAAAATCTACCAAGATGAGTCAGTTCTTGATACTTGTCTAATCAAAGGGCTGCCATGTTAACCCAGTACTTTTATGGGTGGGCTAGATGATTAGAATGCCCAATGTTGGCTGCTTAGGTCATCTGAGATGACAGTTTAGGAAATCACTTAAGTCAGTCTGAAGACACTGGGAAGACAACCTCAGAATAATATTCTCTTGTGAACAGGACATTTGGCAGTAACGTAAAAAAATGATTACTTCTGATTTTACCAACAAGCAACTAGTAACTAAGTTAACTTTTATTTGGTACGCTTAATCAGGATTTGTGAGAACTCATTTTTATTAGCTCATGTCTAATGATACAGCAATGCTGTGATTAAAAGTTTATGCCAACAAGCCTGGCTAGAGATGTATTTGTGGTATGCTTGCATGTACTAGGGATCTGAGCTCTACAGTCAAAGACTTCTCATGTTTCTACCTGGTGATTGTAGAGGCCAAGAACATTGCCTCAGTTCTTGGGGATTGGAGTCAACAATTTCTTGTTGTCATGTGGGTCTTAGGACTAAACCTCTTTAGTCCTTAGCCTACCCTTTTAAATGCTAGGTCCTTGAAGTAAAAACAGACTGAGTGAGAAGAAAAACTTTATTGTACAAGGGTCGAATTGGATGGGGAAGGATAGATGTAGCAGGCAATCAGTGCCCTGCTTAGCATCGTATGCCCATTCCAATGGCCATGAATGTGCCAAAGGTGCCTCCACTCTGCATCATGGTTTTCCCAATGCCGCCCATCAGCTCTCGACCCCGCATTCCGATCCTAAGGAGGAAAGAAAGAAGGAACCATTTGCTAATAAAAATACAGGAAATAGATTTGAACTAATTTCCCCTTTGTAACTAGGGTTGAAATAGGTGATGAACTAACAACTTGACAGTCTCTTTATCTTATTTGTCATTCTTAAGATGCTCCCATTCCCAGGTACATTGTGAGTGCTGCATTAAATTCCCTTCAGTTTACAGAAGGCAGATAGAGTATGAAGTACATGGGGAGGGGAAGCAATCATGACTGTGCCTCTGTGGCATATAGTATCCAAGATGTTATTTGTCATCTAGGTAATTGTTTTTGGTTTTGTTTTGTTTTTTTTTGAGTTTAATCTGGATTAAAAATCAAGCTCTGAGCCATGGTAGTCCAGGCCTGTAATCCCAGTATTCGGGAAGCAGACAGGCGGGTCCCTGAGTTCTAGGCCAGCCTGGTCAACAAAGCAGTCCAGGGCAGCCAAGGCAACACAGGGAGACCCTGTCTCGAAAAACGAAAAGAAAAAGAGAAAAATCAAGCTGTCTGGTCCCAGTGGTGGGAGGCCCAGGATCCCAGCACTCGGGGAGGCAGAGGTAGGCACATCTCTGTGAGTTCAAGGTCAGCCTGATCTACAAAGAGTCCAGGCTAGCCAAGGCTAAACAGAGAATCCTGTCTTGAAGAAACAAACAAACAAAAAAAAAAAAAGAAAGAAAGAAAGCTAGAAAGATTTAAAAGGGAAAAGAAAAAGAAAAAAAAAGGTCTGCAGCAGGGTTGTGTCAGTTCAATCCTTTTTTCTTAGAATTTGGAAGGCAGAGTCAGGCAGATATCTGCAAGCTCAAGGCTAGCCAAGTCTAAAAGTGAGTTCTAGATCCGCCAAGGCTGTTAAACAGAAAAACACATAGTGATCGTGTTTGTAGACATACAGCGTGCATTACTACCGCTAGCTGGCAACTACACTACCAAGACACTTTCTCAGCTCCCACCCTCTCGCGCCCGTGACAGGATCTCTCTTTGTACTGAAACTTTATCTACGGAGACCAGGCTGGCCTCTAACAATCAGGGCGTGTGTCACCACCGCCAGGCTTTAGCAGGACACTTAACTAGTGCAGAATTATCAGTAATTTATAAATTAAGTGTCAAAATATGGTGATGATCTTTAGAATAGCACAGTATATCTCACATGTACAACATTTGATTACAGAACTAAGTTTATCGGCTTTATCTCTACATCCAGTCCTCAAGACAGTAAAACGGCTCGGAAAGCTTGTTTAACCACACAGCTGGAGATTAAAATGCCATGCTGAGCAATTACCACGCGCCAGATTATCTGTAAAACACACTAACATGTTTGGGTTTTTCAAAAGCGGAGGTAAGCGTACTGTCCTCACTACAGTCGAGGAAACCCAGGCTCTAACTTGCCTAAGGTCATTGAACCACAAAGGAGTCAGAAAAGCCATTTTGACTTTAGAGCTCATATCCCTAACCACTGCGCTCCCAACCTCAACTAAGTGGGCTCCAAGTAAGAAGCAGCCAGGAAGTCCCGCCCGCGCGGCTCACCTGAGACAGGAGAAGGTGCCGAACAACGCCCCGGCCGCCATGCCCACAGCACAACCCATGACAAAGCCCATCTTCACGCGGTCGAAGCAGCTGGGCTGGGACTGCCCGTAGGGACCCACGGCCACCGGCATCTGGGGTGAGAGGGCGGCGACAGTGAGGGCCCGGCCGCCAGCCCCGCGGCGCCGGCTAGCGGCGCAAAAAAAAGGCTTCCGCAGAGGCCAGGACAGAAGCCAGCCCCGCGGCACGCCTCCGCCACCCCTCCTCGCGGCAAAAGCTCCCGGCACGCGCGACGCCCCGCACCGTCGCGCCCCACCTCACCTCGTTCGCCGCCGCGGTCGCTCAGCTCGACGTCTCGGGCCGAAAGCTTAGGCGGAGGGCGCTCGCGGCCCGCGGGATCGCTTCCGGAGCGTGGGGCATTTACTTCCGGGAGCATGGGCTGAGGACTTGGCGAGCGCCGGGGATGGTGGTGGGCTCTGCTGCTGCTCGGAACATGCTGCTGCGAGCCGCCTGGAGGCGGGCGGCGTCGGCGGCCACCGCGGTCGCCTGTCCGAGGGCCTCGGCGCCCACCCGGGGACTGCGCCTGCGCGGTACGCTCCCTTTCCTTTTAGCTCCGACCCTTCCCCGTAGTGCGAACCCCTTCGGTCGCTGCTTCTACGCACTGCCTTATTGCAGAGCTTCCCCGCCGCGTTCGGTCGCCCAGACTCTCAGCCTCCCACTAGCCTAGCTCCCCATTTCCCTAGGACGCCCCGATCATCCTGCCACACACGTCCCCTGAACCGGGGTCACTCCTTTCAGAAATCTCCCGGACAAGACTTAAAGATGATAGTCGAGGCTCGTCCAGCTACGAACCTTTGTAGGAATTTGCGCTTTTCACTTTTCCTCTAAATTGTTTTGCTTTTAGAGCCTATCCCAACTCTGCTTGGTCGTTTGAACATTGCCTCCCTATTGCGTCCAGCGTCCCTTCAGAGAACCGCTGAAAGTCTCTGACTTTCTGACTTTTACTGCGCGTTGTTTTTTTTTTTGTTTTTGTTTTTGTTTTGTTTTTTTCTTTTTCCTTTGGGATTCGATTTCAGCCCTCCTTTTTAATTCACCTCGGCTTTGACCATCTGTTTTCTTGTGTGCCCTATGTCCACGGTGGCATCGTTTCTCACTTTGCTACGTCACTCTTGTCAGTTGTAGACCATGCTCCCCAGTCAGCTGCTTCCTCAGAGGGAGAGGCAGTGCTGCGACCGCTCTACATGGATGTGCAGGCTACAACTCCTCTGGTAAGGACTAACCGGGAGCTTTCCCTGAGGCTCTTTGTAGGGAGGGAAGGTTAGAAGGACAAAGGCTAGATTTCTGTACAATCAAGAGTCATTATATGTGCTAGAAAAAGGACCCGGGCATTAGGAGTCTTGGATTTTAGTTCACTAGAAAAAGGCGTTACTGCTTTAGCTGTTGACCTTGGTCAGATCACTTCCAGTACAGGGTATTATAGTTAATAGTAAATGCTCAGGTCTTGGAGCTGAGCAGTGTGGCACGGGGGAGTTTGAGCGAGCTCAAGGGGAGCCTGTGCTACATAAGGACTTTGAAACCTAAGTTAAAAAAAATTTTTTTTTAAAGAAAACAAACACATGGGCCCTGGGATTAGCAGGACGACCATGTAGTAACCATGTGAATTTGGCCGTGTGTTAAATGTGCTAAAGGACATAGCAGACCAACAGTCGATAAACATTCAAAAATAATAGTTATTGGGGCTGGATATGTGTCTCACGTGACTCAGTTGGTAGTTCTTGCCTGGGATGCAGGAAGCCCTGAGTTCAGTCTCCAGCACCATGTAAAACTGAATTCCTGTAATCTCAATACTTGGTGGAGGCAGGCAGAGCAGATTTTTTTTTTTTTTAAATTTAATTTACTTATTTATTTTGGTTTTTTGAGAGGGTTTCTCTGTGTATTCTTGGCTGTCCTGGACTCACTTTGTAGACCAGGCTGGCCTCAAACTCACAGCTATCGCCTGCCTCTGCCTCCCGAGTGCTGGGATTAAAGGCGTGCGCCACCATGCCTGGCAGAAGATCAGAATCTTAAGGGCATTCTTGGCTGCTTTGTCAGTTTGAAGCTAGCCAGGGATACAATGAGACCCTGTTTATCTATTTTACTTTTATCTTACAAGTGTTTTTCTGTTTGTTTGTGCACCACATAATGCAGTGCCTGTGGAAACTGGAAGAGGGTGTTGGATGCCCTGGAACTGGGGTTATATAGTCCCTGTGAGTTGCCATGAGAGTGCTAGAAATGGAAACTGGGTCCTCCAAAAGAGCAGCCACTGCTCTTAGCACTGAGCTGTATCTCTTCACTCTGAGATTCTGTTTGTTTGTCTGTTTGTTTTTCGTTTTTGGTTTTTTGAGACAGGGTTTCCTTTTTTTGTTGACCAGGCTGGCCTCATGCACAGTGATCTGATCTGCCTGCGTCTGCCTCCTAAGTGGTGGAATTACAGGCGTGTGCCACCACACCCGGCTGACCTGGTTTTTGTTTGATTGTTTGTTTGTTTGTTTTTAAACAAATCAAAACAAAATAAAACCCTAGTACTCCGGTGCTAAGCATATATCACACTGCTAGCTATGCCCCAATTCCGTTATTAATACAACTTTTCATCCTTGTGATCAGAGGGATGTCATCCTACCTACATCAAATCACAGCACTTTGGCTTTTTTTTTTTTTCCTTAAGGCAGGCAGATGTAAATATATATGGTAGAGCCCTTTCCCAGCATTCACAAAGCCTTTGGTTGGATCCCTAGCACTGCATAAAGCCAAGCATAGCTCTAAGGTATTGGGGCGATAGACGCAAAAGGATTGGGCCCAAAGTTTAAGATCATCTTCATCTTTTAGCAAGTTTGAGGGCCTGTTTTTTTGTTTTTTTTTGTTTTTGCTTTTGAGACAAGCTTCTCTGGGTAGCTTTGGCTGGAACTCGCTCTGTAAAGTGCATGTGCCACAGTACCTAGCAGGGTTATGCATTTAAGACCAGATGGAGGTACTGGAGAGATGGCTCAGAGGTTAAGAGCACAGGTTGTTCTTCCAAACATCCTGAGTTCAATTCCCAGCAACCACATGGTGGCTCACAACCATCCGTAATGAGATCTGGTGTCCTCCTCTGGTGTGCGTGTGTACATACAGGCAGAACACTGTATACATAGTAAATAAATAAATCTTAAGGAAAAAAAAAAAAAAAAAAAGACCAGATGGAATTACATAAGACCTTATCTTTCAATAAATAAGGAAGGATGAAAGGCAGTGATTACACACTACTTGAGTGAATGGGAGAACATTGTGATATAAGGTGGTTTTGAAGGGGGGTATTTCAGGTTGATATTTGATTAGTATTTGAGTAGGTGGAAGAAAGCAAACGGCATCTGAAGCATTGGGAATACACTGAGCAAGGTGTGCAGTTATCAGTGGATGGAGCAGGTTCTGAATTGATTGTGGGCTCAAAGAGACTGACGCATTCTCCTGTGTTTAGGATCCCAGGGTGCTTGATGCCATGCTCCCATACCTTGTCAACTACTACGGGAACCCGCATTCTCGGACTCATGCGTATGGCTGGGAGAGTGAGGCAGCCATGGAACATGCTCGCCAGGGTTAGCACAAAGGACTCGGAGAAGTTTGGAAGTCAGGCTCAGTGGCCTGTGGGAGGCATTTCTTTCCTAGACGGGGCCATCAGTAGAAGAGATGACAAGAGCAGCTCTGGACGTTTAACTGCAGCTGTCGAATTAGTTCCCGTATGTACAGTACTTTGGGAAAAGCATCTCTTTAAGCCTTAAACTCCTTAGCTATCAAGCAGAAAGTGAAAAATTACTGGGTAAATGAAGTGAGACTGTGCTGGTAAGTACACAGTGAGAGTTCAGTAAATACAATTTAAAATTGCATCTCCTGGGTCAGTGGGATGTTTCCATGGGTACCTTAACCTAACAACTTAAGTTTGGTCCTCAAAATTCACATGCTATGGCATGTATGTCCTCCACTCAAACATACATAAATGTAAAAATGGATGTTTTGCCTCTGTGTGTGTGTATGTGCACACATGTGTACACACGCGCACACACCATGTATGTGCCTAGTACCTGCAGAAGCCAGAAGAGGCTGTCAGATCACTTAGAACTGGAAGCTAAGGATGGCTGTGAGCTACTGCTGTGTCCATGCTAGGAATTTAAATTGAGTCCTCTGCTAGAGCAGCGAACGCTCCTAACCGCTGAGCCATTTGTACATTTGGGAGTCCTCACCCCTCTCACCCCCCCAACCCCTGGCTTGGTTTTGTTTTACAAGATAGGGTTTCTTTGTGTAATAGCCCTGGCTGTCCTAGAACTTGCTTTGTAGACCAGGCCTGCCTTGAATCACAGAGATCCTGCTGCCTCTGCCTCTAGAGCACTGGGATTAAAGATGTGTGCTGCCACATCCAGCAAAAGTAATTTTTAAAGATTACAAGTATTGTGGGGCATGGTGGCACACGCCTGTAATCTCAGCACTAGGGAGGTAGAGGCAGGAAGGTCTCTGTGAGTTCGAGGCCAGCTTGGTCTACAAAGTGAGTCCAGGACAGCCAGGGCTACACAGAGAAACCGTGTCTCAAAAACAAAATAAGGGCTGAAGAGATGGCCCAGAGGTTTAGAGCACTGTCTGCTCTTCTAGAGGTCCTGAGTTCAATTCCCAGCAACCACATGGTGACTCACAACCATCTGTAATGAGATCTGGTGCCCTCTTCTGGTGTGTATGTGCACATGCAGGCAGAATACTGTTATGTAATAAATAATTCTTTAAAAAAACAAAACAAAAGGGCTGGAGAGATGGCTCAGTGGTAAAGAGCACTGCCTGCTCTTCCAAAGGTCCTGTGTTCAATTCCTAGCAACCACATGATGGGTCACAACCATCTATAATGTAACCTGATGCCCTCTTCTGGCCTACAAGCAGACAACACTGTATACATAATAAATAAATCTTTAAAACAAACAAACAAAACAAATATATATATATATATATGTGTGTGTGTGTGTGTGTATATATATATATATTTGCGTGTGTGTTTGTGCATGTGTGTGTGTGCATGCATGTGTGATCATGTATATTCATGTACATGTCTGTATCAGTATGCAGAGTGGAGGTCAGAGGACAATTTGGAGCAGTCTTACTCCTTCTACCATGTAGGTTCTCAGAGAAGGAACTCTGGGGTGTCAGGTTTTGCAGCAAATGCCTTTATCCACGGGTCATCTCACTAGCCCCTATTTTGGTTGTTTACGGCCAACTTTGCACTCCCTCCCCCCACCCCAGCCAGCATTTCTCTGTGTAGCCTTGGCTGTCCTGGACTCGCTTTGTAAATCAGGCTGGCCTTGAACTCACAGAGATCCTTCTGCCTTTGCCTCCCAAGTGCTGGCATTAAAGGTGCCACCGCCAGTATCCAGCATCTTTGCACTTTCATCTAAGATGGTTCGGAACTCACTGTGTATCACAGAACGGCCTCAAATGTGTGGCAGCGGTCTTACCTCAGCCCCCTTCCTACGTGCTTTTGATTTCAGGTGTGCGCCACCATACCTGCTGTGTGCAGTGCTAGACATCAAACCCAGGCATCCATAAATACCAGTCAAGCACACTACCAACTGAGCTACATTTGACAATTTATTATTATTACTATTACTATTTTGCTTTTTTTTTTTTTTTTTTTTGAGACAGGGTTTCTCTGTGTAGCCTTGCCTGTCCTGGACTCACTTTGTAGACCAGGCTGGCCTTGAAGTCACAGTGATCCGCCTGCCTCTGCCTCCCGAGTGCTGGGATTAAAGGCGTGCGCCACCACGCCTGGCTTTACTTTGCTTTTTTGAGACAGGGTTTCTCTTTGTAGCCCTGGCTGTCTGGATTCATTTTATAGACCAGGCTGGCCTTGAACTCACAGCGATCCACCTGCCTCTGCCTCCTGAGTTCAGGGATTAACAACGTTATGCCACCATCCCCCTGCATACAATTGACAGTCTTATTGGCCTGTCTTAGAATGGAGAAAGGATAAAATATCTGAGCTGTAACAATCAGTTTCTTTTTTAGCCCTAGTCAGACCTTGTAGTCACAGGGCTTCTTTGTAAGCAGTTGTTGGTAGAATGCAGTGGCACAGCTCTTGGTACACAACTCTGTCCTAGCTGTGACTGTAGCCCGGTTGCTGTCGGGGGCACTGATGTTATGTGTCTTTGGCCCTTGGCTTACAGCAAGTAGCATCCCTGATTGGAGCTGATCCTCGGGAGATCATTTTCACTAGTGGAGCTACTGAATCCAACAACATAGCGATTAAGGTAAGAGACGGAGGTGGGGGTCGGGGGTGTGGTGTACTGGAGCACTTCCTTTGCACCTCAGGGGCGTTTGGGAAGAAGGACAGAGCTAAACACGAGGGAGCCAGATACTTCTTGGGTCTAGAGATTACTGTTCCTCTATCATTTGGACTCAGATTTTTTCCCCAGCTACCCACTTACTTCTCCCTATTTCTTTCTCTGCCTTAAAGAAAAAATTGTGTGTGGGAGTCAGCGGACAACTCTGTGGAGTCTGAAATCTCCTTCCACCTTTCCTTAGGTTCTGACTATTAAATCCAAGGCACCAGGCAAGTGTCTTTCTTACTGAGCCATCTTGTAAGCTTTTCTCAGCCTTTTGCAGTCACCTTGTCTTTTATCCTATTGCTCTGAGTTCAGTGTGGCAGCTGGACAGGAAAGGAGCTGGCTCTTAGATCTGAACAGTTTGATCACAGCGACAGAAACCTAAGACAGAGTTACTGCTGTTCACTTTTTCAAAGGACTAACATCTTTGTTTTGTTTTGTTTTTCCGAGACGGATTTCTATTTAGCTGGAGTTGTCCTGGACTCACTTTGTAGACCAGGCTGGCCTTGAACTCACAGCAATCCACCTGCTTCTGCCTCCCAAGTGCTGGGCTTACAGGCGTGCGCCATCACGCCTGGCTAAAGGACTAACATCTTAAAAAACCAAACACTATGACTAAAAGCATCTTAGGAGGAAAGGGTTTACTTCATATTATAACATATGGTCCTCGATGAGCAAGAACTGAGGCAGAAGCCATGCAGGGGATGCTACTTATTGGTGTCCTTCTCATGGCTTGCTCTGTATGCTTTCTTTTTTATTTTAAAGATTTATTTATTTGTTATGTATGCAGTGTTTTCCTGCATATATAACTACACTCCAAAAGAGGGCATCAGATCTCATTATAGATGGTTGCGAGCCACTATGTGGTTGCTGGGAATTGAACTCGGGACCTTTAGAAGAACAGCCCATGCTCTGTTTGTTTATTTATTTATTTATTGGTTTTTTGAGACAGAGTTTCTCTGTGTAGCCATAACTATCTTAGACTCTCTTTGTAGACCAGGCTGGCCTCGAACTCATAGCGATTGGCCTGCCTCTGCCTCCCGAGTGCTGGGATTAAAAGTGTGTACCATCATGCCTGGATTCCAGCTCTCCAGCCCAATATTGTTTCTGCATCTGACTTATTTTGCTTAACAAAGTGATTTCTGATTTCATTTATTTTTCTGTAAATGTCATTATTTCATTTTTCTTTTTGTCTGAATTAAATTCTGTTGTTTATGTAACATGTTTCCTTCATCTACTCGTCTGTTGATGGGCATCTAGGCTGGCCCCATTTCGTAGCTGTTATAGTTAAGCAGTGCTGGCTGTGATGGTACAGCTTTAATCCCAGCATTCAGGACCCAGAGGCAGGCGGATCTCTGTGAGTTCACATAGTGAGAGTGTCTCAGAAAAGAAAATAAAAAATCCCTGAATGGTAGGTATTAGGGCTTGAACCCTCCAGCACACACTATTCCATGAGAACACCTCCCAGATAAAAACAGGAGAGACACCAAACTAATCAGGTATCGTATTACAAAACAGACACATAAGAAACATGAAAAACTAAGGCAGTATGACTCACTGACTCTTAAATCAGTGACAACAAAATATTTAAATGCCAGGTGTGAAAGTCCCCCTCTATGAGGAGGCCATAGGGCACCTCAGTGGTCATCCTTTGAGACAAGGTTTCCCCTTGCACTGGAGCTCACTAACGGGGCTAGCCTGCCTGGCAGCTGAGTCCCTGGCATTCTCCTGTCTCTGCCCCTCCAAACCTGGAATGACAAGAGCTCTGGGTTCTGAGATAGAGTTCATGCCCTTATGCTTATTTATTTAAACTTGAAAAAAAAGATTTACTCATTTCTATTCTATGTATATTTTGCCTATACATTTGTCTGCATCCCACATGTGTGCCTAGTACCTTCAGAGCCAGAAGAGAGTGTCAGAGGCCCTGCCAAGTGTAGTTATGAGTCCCAGGGGACGCCGGTTCTCCTGTTAACTGCTGAGCCCCCATCCGGCTCCAGGAGGGCCTCATGCACATGCTGCAGGCACTTCACTCACTGAGTCGTCCCCCCAGTGCCCCCCCCCCTTTTTTTTTCCAACACAAGGTTTCTGTGTATAGCCTTGGCTGTCCTGGACTCACTTTGTAAACCAGGCTGGGATTACAGGTGTGCGCCACCATGCCTGGCCCTCATTTTATCTTTTATTTTATTTATTTTTATTTATTTTTTTGAGACAATATCTCACTATTTTCCTCAGGTTGGTGATCCAGAGCTCCTCAGTCCCCCGAGTAGCAAGGACTACAGACTATTGCACTCAGCCATGTCTATGTCCTTTCTTACTTTCCCCCTTCACTCCTTTTGCTCCTTTGTTTGTTTAGAGACAAGGTCTCACTAAGTAGACCTAAGTGGCCTACAACTTAATATGTAGACCAAGAGGGTCCCAGCATGCAGGTGTCCTCTTGCAAATGCCCGAGTGCAGAGGCCATAGCTATATGGGCTGTCCTTGGCTATGGTTTTTGTTTGTTTGCTTGTCTTTTTAATAACATAAACATTATCACTTTATTATTTTATTATAGCATTTGAAATTCTGGCTATTTCAATCTTTCTTAGCCTATCTTTATATTTCTCTTGATGTTAAAAGTATCACATACATCCAGGCATGGTGGCGCGCGCCTTTAATCCCAGCACTGGAGAGGCAGAGGCAGGCAGATCGGTGTTGAGTTCGAGGCCAGCCTGGTCTACAAAGGGAGTCCAGGACAGCCAAGGCTACACAGAGAAGCCCTGTCTCAAAAAACCAAAAAGAAAAGAAAAAAAAAAAGTATCACATACATGAGTTGAAGGAGAGATAAACCTGTTTTTGTTATGATCTTAAGTGTGGATCAGAAGGGTCTTATGAGAATAGGTGAGGTTAATCCACTAGAAGACATACCACCTCGTGAGGGAACTTGATTGTTGGCAGCTGAAAAGATCCGTGAATAGAATCTGGGAGGAGATATATAAACGAGCCCAGAACTGGAGGCGGGGCCTGCAGAGATTTGGGATAGTTTTGACTGTTCATCCCTCCACTTCAAGACGCTCTTACAGAGAACTGCTCGAGGGAAGGCTTCGGGGCTCTGGCTCCTGCTGAGGTTCCGGGTTCTGGTTACTCCAGGTTCCAGCGGAAGAAATCCTGCTGATTACGCCAGGAGAACCGTTCCTCGGAACTGATATCCTTATGGTTTTGTTATTCTTTAATCCTCTTTTCCTATCGTCTAGGTTACTCAGGTTATAAAGGACATACGCTTGGTTAATAAGTTCATAATAAAATATATTGGTTAAGAAAACTGAGCCGGGGCCGGAGAAATGGCTCAGTGGTTAAGGGCACCTCCTGCTCTTTCCAGAGGTCCTGAGTTCAATTCCCAGCAACCACATGGTGGCTCACGACCATCTACAATGTTATCTGGTGCCCTCTTCCGCAGATAAAGCACTCATATACAATAAACGAGTCTTTAAAAAAAAGAAAGAAAGAAAGAAAACAGAGCCTACACACGAGTGGGGATTTGATCTGTGACGTAGGATGTCTTTAGCATACTCGAGGCTCCGGGTTCAATCCTTAGCATGCACTCACAGGAAGACTGTTCATAAGTGGGATGCATGCCATTGCTGTCTCCAAGCATGTTATCCTTTTCTTTTATTATCATCAACCCTTAGGGAGTGGCCAGGTTCTACAGGTCAAGAAAAAAGCACCTGGTCACCACGCAGACCGAACACAAATGTGTGCTGGACTCCTGCCGCTCGCTGGAAGCCGAGGGCTTTCGGGTCACTTACCTCCCTGTGCAGAAGACTGGGATCATTGACTTAAAGGTAGGACTGACTCTAGGCAGGAGGGGCAAAGGGGAGGAGCCTGGCTTCATCCTGCAAGGCTGTCCCTCCAGCTTTGTGTGGGGCCAAAGGTTGATCTAATGGGAGAGTGGAGCATGAAATACATCGGTCAGAGAATATCGTGTTCTGTATGTGCACCGTTCTCCTCCTTCATGGAAAACTTGCCTCAGCTTTTTGGTGATGCTGGTTTGTATGAGAGCTACTGGGTGCAGGGTGTGAGGGACACACATCACAGAAGGGCTCTGTCCTCTCTCTTCCCTGCATTGCTATTTCTTTTTTTGGTTTCTCAAAATAGGGTTTCTCTGTGTAGCCTTGGCTGTCCTAGACTTGCTTTGGAGGCCAGGCTGGCCTCGAACTCACAGTGATCTGCCTGCCCCTGCCTCCCAAGTGCTGGGGTTACAGGCACCCGCTGCCACACCCAGCCACATTGCGGTTTGTTATCACGCTATAGAGGGATTGTGGTGAGCTGGAGACGGCTCAGTGGTTAGAAGCATGAGCTGCTCTTCCAGAGAACTCGGCCTCAGTTCAATTTGCAGCGCTCACATGTAAGCTCACAGTTGTCTGGAACTCCAGTTCCAAGAAATCTGGTACCCTCACCCAGATGTACATGCAGGAAAAACACCATGCACATAGGAAATTATTTAAAAAAAAAAAAAAAAAAGGAAGCCCGGTGATTAGAGGTGTAGCTCAGTGGTAGAATTATTGCATAGTAGTATACACAAGGCTTAGGCTAGACATTCTCTCAGAACTGCAAAAGCAAACACGTCAGTGTAGGGGGGGATTCAGTCTTTTGTCTTTCAAGACAGGGTTTCCTGGTGTAGCCCTCGCTGTCCTGGACTCCTTCTGTAGACCAGGCTGGCCTCGAACTCACAGAGATCCGCCTGCCTCTCCAAGTGCTGGGATTACAGGCGTGCACCACCACACCCAGCTGGGGAATTCACTTTTAAACACTGTACTCTGGAGGCTCAAACAAGAGGATTCCCAGAGTTTGAGGCTAGCCTGGACTCCAGAGTGAGATCCTGCCTAAAAGAAAAGGCCTAAGTACATGTTTCCATGTCACGGTTACACTGCTTTTATTGCTGTGGCTTTATAGTAGCTTGGAGTAAGGATTTGTCTATTTGGTCTAGTTAGGGTCTCAAGTAAGCTTTCCAGGTTTTTTCTTTGGGGTGGGGGAAAGGGTGCTCACTATTTCTTGGCTTTGAAACAGTGTTTCAGGCCGGGCGTGGTGGCACATGCCCTTAATCCCAGCACTCCGGAGGCAGAGGCAGGTGGATCGCTGTGTGTTCGAGGCCAGCCTGGTCTACAAAGTGAGTCCAGGACAGCCAAGGCTACATAGGGAGACCCTGTCTCAAAAAACCAAAAAAAAAAAAAAAAAAAAGAAGAAGAAGAAGAAGAAGAAGAAACAGTGTTTCATGAGTCTCCGGATGGCCTCTAGTGGCTATGTAGCCATGAGTGACCTTGAGCTCCCGATCCTCCGGCTTCTACCTATTAAATACTGGTTAATAGTCTTGGGCTACAATACTTACGCAACTACGTTTTCTTTCTTTTTTACATTTATTTAGTCTGTGCCTGGGTGTTACAGGTAGTTATGAGTGTGAGTGTTGAGAACTAGCTCAGGCCCTCTACACAACCACAACAACAATTGCTATTAACCACTAGGCCATCTCTTCAGCCCGTGTGTGTGTGTGTGTGTGTGTGTGTGTGTGTGTGTGTGTGTGTGTGTTTGTTTTGTTTCATTTTGTTTTAGTTTTTCGAGACAGGGTTTTTCTGTGTAGCCTTGACTGTCCTGGACTTGCTTTGTAGACCAGGCCTGCCTCTGCCTCCCGAATGCTGGGATTAAAGGTGCGCATCGCCACACCCAGCTCCTATATATATATATATATTTTTTTTTAAGTTTGTTTATGTAAATGAGTACTCTATATCTATATATGCCTGCATGACAGAAGAGGTCATCAGATCCTATTATAAATGGTTGTGAGCTACCATGTGCTTACTGGGAATTGAACTCAGGACCTCTGGTTGAGAAGTCAGTGCTCCAAACTGATGAACCATCTCTCCAGCCCCCATAGGTTGCAGTTTTATGAGGTCTAACAGGGTCTCTGTTGCCCAGGGTGGCATTGAACTTCTGTTCTTTCTGCCCCTACCTCCTAGTATCTGGGATTATGGACATGTGCTACCGTGCCTGGCCTTTTTTCTATCTTTTATTTTTTGCGTCTGGGTATTTGGCCTGTGTGCATGTCCCTGCACTGTATGTCTGCCTGGTGCCTGTGCGGGCCAGAAAAAAGAGTTCAATCCCCCGAAAGTGGAGTTTCAGACACTGTGAGCCTCTGTGGAGTGCTGGCAGCTGAACATGAGTCCCTCGGAAGAACAGTAGCAGTTGTAACTGCTGAGCCATGTCTGCAGCCCCTTGTGTTGCCAGTTTGTGTTTTTAACTGGGAACCCGAGCGATTGAGCTCAATGCCTCACACGTGCTAGGTAAGCACTGAGCCCCACTCTAACCCCTAGTATTTAAGAGTTAAGTGTCCGGACAGGGCTATAGTGAAGGCCCCTTTTCTAGATGTCGGGCTGTCTGCTTCCTTACTTATACAGCTCCCTCTTGGCATCACATAGACCCCTAACTCCTACGCTCTTAGGAACTGGAGGCTGCCATCCAACCAGACACCAGCCTGGTCTCCGTTATGGCAGTGAACAATGAGATTGGAGTAAAGCAGCCGATTGCAGAAATAGGTGAGTACAGCAGATTAGCCCTGATCCTGCCCACCCCGGCTCCATGGGAGGGGCCAGCAACAGACAGAATTCTAACATGGCAGCCAATTGCACCAAGGGAAAGAGCTCCGTGCCTTGCTGACCTGCATTCTAGGCGGCTATTATCTGAGGTTTTAGACTTTAGGGTTGAGCGCCATTTATGGTTTTTGTTATTGTTGTTGTTGTTTTTAATTTCAGTTTTTACCCCAAATCACAACAAAACAATAAGAAAAAAGAATTTAAAGGGTAGTATTACGTTCCCAAAGTCCAGAGTTAATGAGTTGGTACAACGAATCTTGGGCATCAAAATATCATGCGTATTTGTGCTTTGGTGTTTTGCCCTTCATCTTAAAGTAATAGCAGAGAATTTGGGAGTTGGCGGGGAGCTGGGGTAGGTGGGGGGGTGGCGGGGAGTAGGAGAGGACTTACATGCGTGTTAGTAGTCGCCTAGCTCGTCGGCAGTGCCAGGTGACTGTCACTGTGCTAAGGGTCTTCCTCTCGGTCATCGCTCAGGGCAGATCTGCAGTTCCAGAAAGGTATACTTCCATACGGATGCAGCCCAAGCTGTGGGCAAAATCCCTCTTGATGTCAACGACATGAAAATTGACCTCATGAGCATCAGCGGCCACAAAATCTATGGCCCTAAAGGTACCAGTGCCTGCCTCCTCTTTGAACTTCTCAGCAAACGCTTTCACAGATGCTCATCACCATCAACTGAGACTGTGTCTGCTCTCCAGGAAGGCTGTTCATTCAAGGTGTCCCGGAATATGGAAGTGTCATTCACCAATAGCCAAAAGCACTCGCCTCCTGTAGATTCTTGCAGTTGCTGTGTACAGAGCTGGCATTCCCCCTTAATCCCTTCACAATGTCCTTAAACAGGGTTGTGTTAATTCAGGTTTCACTAGACATAGCCATGAGCAGAAGCAAAAGACAGGACAGATGTCATTAGACAGGGCTGACATTTCTGTCTGCCCACCATGCTGGCTGCTAAGGTTTCCCACAGGTCATAATTAACAGTCTTGTGAGCTGTTCTTGCAGATTCCAACTTGTACTCTAAAGTGTGACTTGATTAAGATTTCTGATTTTCCCTGAGTACCTACATCAGGGTCTTAAGACATGGTCCTCCTTCCCTAGTCTCCTGAGTGGTAGGGCCATAGGCATGTCTGCTGTCCCATAGCCCAGTGGGTTGGTTTCTTTTGTGATGGTTTCTCTGTGTAGCCCTGGCTGTCATGGACTCACTTTGTAGACCAGGCTGGTCTTGAACTCACAGAGATCTGCCTGCCTCTGCCTCCCAAGTGCTGGGATTAAAGGCATGCGCTACTGGGGTTTTTTGTTGTTGTTGTTTTAATAGTTCTATTTGTAAGAACAGTTACACTGCCAGCATGGTCTAAAAAGTAAGTCCAGGACAGCCAAGGATACACAGAGAAACCCTGGAGAGAGAAAGAGAGAGAGAGAGAGAGAGAGAGAGAGAGAGAGAGAGAGAGAGAGAAAACAGTTACACTTTTTTGTTTTGTTTTGTTTTTTGAGACAGAGTTTTTGTGTGTAGCCCTGGCTGTCTTGGACTCGCCTTGTAGACCAGGCTGGCCTTGAACTCACAGCGATCCACCTGCCTCTGCCTCCCAAGTGCTGGGATTAAAGGCCTGCACCACCATGCCTGGCTAGTAATCCATTTTTTTTTAATGTAGAAAAAATATAAAACACGAAATAATATTTTAATTTCTTTCTTTCTTTCTTTCTTTTTTTTTTTTGTTTGTTTGGTTGGTTGGTTTTTGTTTTTTGTTTTCCCGAAACAGGGATATTTTAATTTCTTTAGAAGGTAATATTTTGTTTCATTTGTGTTTCTCTTTTTTTAATAACAACTTTTTTCCCCAAGGGGTTGGTGCTATCTATATCCGCCGTAGGCCCCGGGTACGAGTGGAGGCCCTACAGAGTGGAGGCGGGCAGGAGCGGGGTATGCGGTCTGGGACAGTGCCTACACCTTTGGTGGTGGGGCTGGGAGCTGCATGTGAGTTGGCCCAACAAGAGATGGAGGTAGGTACTGGGAGTTCTGCCTCGACATCCTATCCCTCCCAGCCATCTAATCTCTGCTGGAAGAGGAAGTCTAGGAAAATCCTGTCTTTGAGTCAGATGTGACATCCTATGTTTGTAATGGTAGTTGCTTGGGAGACTAAGGCAGGAGAATTTTCAATTGAAAGCCAGCCTGGGCTACATAGCAGGACCCTGGGTCAAAACAGAAAATAAAGCGCTGGGTCAGTATTAGAGTGCTTGCGTAGCATGCACAAGGCTTGGGTTCAGTCCCGCACAAAATTATAACAGCCTGCTCTGTAAAGGTCCTGCAGCTCCTTGTTCTTAGGGAGGGAATTCAACTGGACCCCACACGTGCCCTGCTTGCAGTTACCTGTGTGCTTTTCTCTGCGTAGCTGGAACCCTGTGTTCAGCTACTAAGCACCTTTTTTTTTTTTTTTTTTTTTGAGACAGGGTTTCTCTGTGGAGACCCACCCGCCTCTGCCTCCCAAGTGCTGGGACTAAAGGCGTGTGCCACCAGGCCCAGCTCTGAGCACTTTTTGAATACCAGATAGTATACCCAATACTGGAGATCCAGAGGTCTCCACACATAGCAAAGACAAGAAGGGCCCGTGTGGTACGTGTCAGGCCTGGGTGAGGAGAAGGGCTTCTGGAATGTGCTGTCCGAGCTGGTTGCTGTTACTGTACTTAGCGCTCCCCTCCCTGCTCCTCAGTATGACCATAAGCGGATCTCCAGGTTAGCGGAGCGGCTGATTGAGAAGATAATGAAGAGCCTTCCAGATGTGGTGATGAACGGGGACCCTAAACAGCACTACCCTGGTATGGATGTGCACTTTCAGTCTGCATCTGTTTTTCCTTTTGGGGGATTTTTGTGTGTGGGGGGGGGCTTGTTTTTTGGGGGGTGGTTTTTTGGTTTTTGGTTTTTGGGGGTTTTTTTTTTTTTTGCTTTTTGAGAAGTGGTTTCTCTGTGCAGCCCTGGGTGTCCTGGAACTTACTTTGTAGACCAAGCTGCCCTCGAACTCAGAGATCTGCCTGCCTCTGCCTCCTGAGTGCTGGGATTAAAGTCATGTGGTACCTCGCCTAGCTCTGTTTTTCTCTTTAAGTTTTATTGTGTGGGGCTGGAGGATGCCTTCTGTGGTGCCTGTGTGGAGGTTGAAGGACAACTTTGTATAGTCAGTTTTCTCCTTCTGCCCTTATGTGAGTTTCAGAGATAGGATTCAGGTCAGCAGGAGTGTGCAGCAAGGGCCTAACCTGCTGAGCCTTCATGGCGCCCTCCACACCCCCACTGTTCTGTTTTTGTTTTTGAAAAATATTTTGTAGCTAAAGGGTTTTTTTTTGGCTGCGCGTGCCTCCTCCACTTCAAGCACTGTGTGCTCCTGAGCTCTGACTCCACATTTCAGTCTCCTTTCTGGCAGACGCCGAGACCCAGAGCGCCAGCATTGTGTTTTCTCTTCTTCAGGCTGTGTCAACCTCTCTTTTGCGTATGTGGAAGGGGAGAGCCTGCTGATGGCACTCAAGGATGTTGCCTTGTCCTCAGGGAGGTGAGTTGCACCAAGTGGACAGGTACTGGGGTCGCACCAGTTAGCTTGCCAGTTAAGTACCCTGCCTGCCACTGGGTTTCCTGGTATGGATACAAGGGCTCTTTTGTGGTTTTTTGATTTTTTGAGACAAGGTTTCTGTCCTGGACTCACTTTGTAGACCAGGCTGGCCTCAAACTCAGAGAAATCCGCCTGCCTCTGCCTCCCAAATTCTGGGATTAAAGTTGTGGCCCGGCGGAAGATGTGTTTGTCTTTTGCGGGGTTGAACTAACAGTTCAGCTATAACAGTTCAGCTGTAAACCACCAGAGTTTATCTGTCCGTCCTCCATCCATCCTCTGTCCTCCATCCTCCATCCATCCTCTGTCCTCCGTCCTCCATCCTCCATCCATTCTCTGTCCTCCGTCCTCCATCCTCCATCCGTCCTCCAGGGCTACATGTTGTGTTTCCTGCCCTGGATACCGAGGTTCTCTGGCTCCTTTGTCAGCCAGCGCGCGAGCTGTCATGCTCTTTCACTCCTTACAGTGCCCTTGCTCAAGGAAGTTATCTACTGTAGGGACCAAAAAGGCTGGATTTATGTCCCAGGATGTACATGGCATCATCAGGTCCCAGGACATTCCCAGGCTATGTCCTTTTTGTCCCTATGGTATGATTCTAGGACCCTAGGAGAGATGGTCCTGTGTGTCCTGTGGACTAAAAGGCTTATTTCTCCATCCTTAGTGCCTGCACTTCTGCATCACTGGAGCCCTCTTATGTCCTCAGAGCAATTGGCACTGATGAGGATTTAGCACACTCCTCCATCAGGTCAGTATTCAGCTGCAGAAAGAGAGAGAGAGTGAGTGAGAGGGGGGAAGGAAGGGGGAACATGTAAGTGTATGTGAGTGTGTGTGTGAGAGAGAAGATGTGAGTGAGTGAGTGTGTGTGCGTGTTTCTATCTGTCTGTCTATCGAGTGCACATGCACACACCCACATTCAAGTGGGTGTGCATTCCTGGTTTTTTGTTGTTGTTGTTGGTTTTTTGGGGGGTTTGGGGGTGGTTGTTTTGTTTTGTTTGGTTGGTTTGGTTTTGATTTTTTGAGGCAGAGTTTCTCTGTGTAGCCCTGGCTGTCCTAGACTCGCTTTGTAGATCTGCCTGGCCTAGAACTCACAGAGATCCGCCTGTCTCTGCCTCCCAAGTGCTGGGATTACAGGGGTGTGCCACTGCCCAGCTGTATACCTGGTTCGTTAAGTAAGGTAAGGTCTTGTTAGGAACCGGGACTGGCCTTGAACTCTGTCCTTATATCTCCAGCTCTAGAGTGCTCAGATACAGGCATGTGGGCACTATGCCTGGGAGTCACACGTGGTAGACAAGCACTCTGCCTGCTAAGCTATGCCCATGCCCACTTCTCCAATCTTGGTGAAGATGAAAGTGTCTGCACCGCATACTCAGATCCTCTGCCCAGCAGGTCTGGAGTAGGTGTAGGAGACGTCTCAGTTGATTTTGACCCACAAACTGTATTCTTAGGAGCATTTATCTAGAAAGGGGCTTTTGTGTAGCCCAGTTGGCTTCCAGCTCCTATGTAGCCCGAGAATGGCCTTGCGTGTCCCGCCTGTACCTCCAGAGTGCTGACTCACAGAAGCGCACCACCATGTCCAATTTGTGCCGTGAGCCACTGAACCCAGGACTGGATGTACGCTAAGCAAGAGCTCTGCCAACTGAGCTACATCCCCAGCCTCTCTGTGGATTTAGTAGGTCCTCGGTGAATATTGGTCAGCAAAACAAAACCAAGCAGGGCTCAGTGGCATGTGCCCGTAACTCCAGCATTGGGAGGCAGAGGCAGGTGGATCATTATGAATTCAAGGCTAACCTGGTCTACAAAGTGAGTCCAGGACAGCCAGGGCTACACAGAAACCCTATCTCACAAAACCAAAACCAAACAACAACCCAAACGGCTGCCCGGTATGGAGGTCCTCTGTGTTCTCTCAGGTTTTGGCATTGGCCGCTTCACGACAGAAGAGGAAGTGGACTACACTGTGGAGAAGTGCATTCACCACGTGAAACGTCTCCGAGAAATGAGGTGCGCGCTGCCGCATGCAGACTCTTTGGAAGGAACTATACTGACTCCTTTCTTGGCAATATGCTCTGTATTCGTACTGCCAGAAACCCAAGTGTAAAGGGATTATAGGACTTAAAGGTTCCACAAAGCTTCTTGTTTTTCAGAGTGTGGTTTAAAAATGAGGTTTTTGTATCTAGCATACAGGTTGCTTGTCTAGCTAGCATCAGTAAAGACCCTGGTTTTTTTGTTTGTTTTGTTTTTTGAGACAGGGTTTCTCTGTGTAGCCTTGGGTGTCCTGGACTCACTTTGTAGACCAGGCTGGTCTTGAACTCACGGCTATCTGCCTGCCTCTGCCTCCCGAGTGCTGGATTAAAGGTGTGCGCCACCACGCCCAGCCCAAGGCCTTGGGTTTGACCCCCCCAGCCCTGCAAAAACCAAGAGAAGGCTGACGTTAAAAGCTTGGTGGTGCCTGCCTAGAAAGCACAAAGCCAAAACCAGGAGTCACCCACATGCCTGACATTGCAGCTCTCAAGCTGCGCAGGAAGACTGTCAGTGACACCTTTTCTCAGAAACAAGATCAAAGGATTGGATTCAGTAACATTACAGAAAATTCACTGGGGAAATGGAAGCCAGAAATTTCAGTAGTTGGGTGTATGGCTGCAGCTCAGCACAGGAGACTGCCTCCTGTGCATGAGGCTCTGGGCTTTACCTTCAGTGGCAAAAGCAAACAGACAAAACTTCTCATAGCCATCACTCCCACCACCCTGACAGCAAATTTGGCCTAAGGTCATTGCCCAGAATCTTCTCAGTAACATTTCTTGTATAGATCCAAGACATCCTCTCCGGTTAAAGTCACAGATGCTATTCCTAATTTTAGAAGTTTGGAAGAGGCGATACTGGGTTCAATGGCACAGGTCTGTTATCCCAGCACTCAGGGAGGCAGAGGCAGTTAGATCTCTGGGAGTTTGAGGCCAGCCTCATCTTGGAAGTGAGTCCAGGCCATGCAAGGCTACACAGAGAAACCCTGTTTCAAAAAATCATAAAAAGCCAAACAAAAAACAAACAAACAAACAAACAAACAAACCCCGCTTTCTACGAGGGGGAAATTAGGAAGAGGCTGGGATTGACAAGGATTTACAGAAGCTGGGAAAGGTTTGTCATCTCTTGTATTGGGGTTCACCAGGGGAGAAGGTAGAGGAGCAACAAGGACAGGCAGTGACACACCATTGGGGGCCTGAGAGCCAGTGATGGCTGCTGCTTCCTGTCTACAGCTCACTCACTACCTCTTCTCCTTGGCAGTCCTCTCTGGGAGATGGTGCAGGATGGCATTGACCTCAAGAGCATCAAGTGGACCCAACATTAGAAGAGCGGGCCCGTGAGTCTGGGCTGTCCTGGCCGCCCCTGCCTCACCGATCCGGGCACAGCCAGGAACCTTGCTCCCTGCAGTGGGTGGTCCATGGTCAAACAAGAGTTGGAACAGCCCAGTTGACTTCACCTCAGAACATTTTCAAGTGAGATGTTCAAGGAGGTACCGTTTCTAGCCTTTAGGGAAATATTCTCATTCCTCCTCAGGAGTCTTCTCTACTGTACTGAGTGTGGACATCCTCATCTGAGGGCCTACCTGTGTTACAGAGCTACCGCATACCCGTGTGGAGATAGAGAACTGAAGAAGGCTCTAGGCTCAAAGACTGCTTTTCTGTGTGACCTCTTGCTGCTCAGCTGGACTGGCACCATGAGCAACAAGTGTAAACACACTTTGTTTTAACCTTTTTGTTGCTTCAAAAGACATCTCTTTGTGTGGTTGGTGCAGCCCCGAAGCCCAGAACTGCGTTGGAGAGCCCTGGAGACTCCCTTCCACCTGCCTGCCGTAGCTGCCTCCGCCACTTGCTAATGTTTTCATCCACCAATTTAAAGGCTTTCCAGGACACACATTTTATTCTGGGTGTTGGGGATGCATTGGCCAATGGGACCAGATAGGGACACACTGCCCTCAATGAGTTTTCATAGTAGAAGGGAGATAGAAAACCAAAAATAAGCCGGGCGTGGTGGCGCATGCCTTTAATCCCAGCACTCGGGAGGCAGAGGCAGGCGGATCGCTGTGAGTTCGAGGCCAGCCTGGACTACAAAGCGAGTCCAGGACAGCCAAGGCTGCACAGAGACCCTGTCTCGAAAACACACACACACACACACACACACACACACACACACACACACACACACAAAAAGAAAACCAAAAATAGCCAGGCGGTGGTGGCGCTCGCTGTTATTCTTAGCACGTGGGAGGCAGAGGCAGGTGGAGTTCTGAGTTCAAGGCCAGCCTGGTCTACAAAGTGAGGCCCAGGACAGCCAGGACTACACAGAGAGACCTTATCTTGAAAACAAAAAAAAAAACCAGCCTGGTCTATAAATCGAGGCCAGGATAGTCAAGGCTACACAGAGAAACCCTGTCTTAAAAAACAAACAAGTCCAGGACACCCAAGGCTACACAGAGAAACTCCATCTGGAACACCCCCACCCCCACTCCCTACCGCAAAAAGAAAAGAAAACATCAGCTGGTCCTGGTGGTACATGCCTTTAATCCCCAGCACTTGGCAGGCAGATCACTGTGAGTTCAAGGTCAGCCTGGTCTACAAGGCAAGTCCAGGACATCCAAGGTAACACAGAGAAACCCTGTCTTGAAAAACCAAAAACAAAACAAAAAAGAGAATAGGGGCTGGAAGCCAGGCACACACCTGTACTCCCAGCACTTGGGGAGGCAAAGGTCGGCAGATGTACGTGACCAGCTTGGTCTACAAAGGGAGTCCAGGACAGCCAGAGCTACACAGAGAAGATGGATCAGTGGTTAAGAGCAATTGCTGCTCACCCAGCATGGTGGCGCACGCCTTTAATCCCAGCACTCGGAAGGCAGAGGCAGGTGGATTGCTGTGAGTTTGAGGCCAGCCTGGTCTACAAAGCGAGTCCAAGACAGCCAAGGCTACACAGAGAAACCCTGTTTCAAAAAACCAAAAAACAAAGCAAAACAAAAAGAGCAAGTGCTGCTCTTGCAGAGGACCCAGGTTCAGTTCACTTCTCAGCACCCACATGGCAGCTCACAACTGTCTGCAACTCCAGTTCCAGGGGTGTAAAATCTTTGTTGTTGTTGTTGTTGGTGGTGGTGGTGGTGGTTTTTCAAGACAGGGTTTCTCTGTGTATTCTTGGCAGTCCAGGACTAACTTTGTAGACCAGGCTGGCCTCGAACTCACAGCTATCCACCTGCCTCTGCTGGGATTAAAGGCGTGCACCACCACCACCCGGCTCCAGGTGGGTAAAATCTTTTACTGAGGCAAAATGTTATTATGTACTCTGTAAAGATTCAAATGCTGATGCTGGTGGTGCAGGCCCATAATCCCAGGCAGAGGCAGCAGAGGCCAGCCTCATCTCCAAGGCAAGTCCAGGACAGCCAAGGCTACAGAGAAACCCTGTCTAGAACGCCCTCAAGAAAAGACTAAAATGCTGATTTCTGTGCTCCTCATATCTGGTTACAATCCTTGTTTGGAGAATTTATTGTATAAACTTTGTTCCCCAATTGTTCTCTTAAATGTCAATAAAGAGGCTTGATAGCCAATGACTGAGCCAGGTAGAGAATAGGTCTGGACTTTGTGCCAGCCAGGGGTTGGAGGAGAAAGAGAAGAGAGAGAGGAACACTGGATTCAACCAAGAGGAGGGGTCTCAGCTGGAGCAGAGATAGCCATCAAATTCAAGTATCTCAGGGGTTTCAGCTTGGAGGTACCTAGATTATTTTAGAGGGTTAAAATAGATCACCACCGCTCAGGTCTTGTGCCATAAAGCTTATCAAATAAACATAATAGTCCGATCCTTCTCTCTCTCTCTCTCTCTCTCTCTCTCTCTCTCTCTCTCTCTCTCTCTTTCTCTCTCCCTGGTTTTTGTTTGTTTGTTTGTTTTTGTTGTTTTGTTTTTCTAGACAGAGTTTTTCTGTGTCGCCTTGGCTGTCCTGGACTCACTTTCTAGACCAGGATGGCTTCAAACTCACAGCGATCCACCTGCCTCTGCCTCCTGAGTGCTGGGTAGAATCACCAATGTTATCAAAGAAAGAAACAGATAGATTAATCTAGCAGCCATCAGCAAAGAGTACCGCAAGAAAAAGGCTGTGAAATAAGCAGGATTGCTGGAAAACTGTACTCATCCTGCTCATACCAGCAAAACATGCCCCTGAATAGAGTAGAACTGAGAATACTGTGGAAAGGCAACTTAAGTTTGTTGTTTTTTATTATGTATATAAGTATACCAGAAGAGGGAATTGGATGGTGTTACAGATGCCTGTGAGCCACCATGTGGTTGGTGGGAAGTGGGAATTGAACTTAGAACCTCTGGAAAAGCAGCCAGTACTCTTAACCACTGAGGCACCTCTCCAACCGGCCCCCCCAACCACCACCTTTTTTTATTTTTTTTTTACTTTTTCAAGACAGGATTTCTCTGTGGTATATTGGCTGTCCTGGGATTACAGGCATGTGCCACCACACCTGGCTGCATGATAATAATCCTAATACGCTGTTACAGAGTGGGCCAGGAACACATGTGGATCTTGCAGATGAGTATTTCGTAATTTTTTTGATTGGGATAGTGGACACTAGCATAAATTAAAAATAAAACGTCTCATAGTCGAGTGTAATCATGAACGCCTTTAATCCCATCACTTGGGAGGCAGAGGCTGGTGGATCTCCATGAGTTAGAGGTCGGCCTGGCCTACAAAGCGAATTCCAGAACAGCCAGCCAGAGCTGTTACATAGAGAAACCCTGTATCGAAAAAGAAAACAACAACAAAAACAAAAACCAAATCCCACAAAGATTTCCCAGCCAGGGCTAGAAGCAAAACCTTGTTTAAAAAAAAAAAAAGATTTCTCATTAAGAGAGGTGGTATCTCTGGACAAAAATGATGTGGGTCATTTGTTGTCTGTGGAGCAATGCCTTCAGTGAGTGTAACAGTTGTCAATAAAGAGCTGTTTGGAGTTCAGATCCCAGCACCCACATGGAAGCTCACACCTGTCTGTAACTCCATGATCTGACACAGAGAAACCCCTTCTCAAACTAACAAACCAAAACAACCAAAAAACCCAAATAGGTTGGTCAGTCAACCATTTTATCTAAAAGAATCAGCAGTGGTTCCCCAATATAAAGCTGTATCTTTTTTCTTCCCCCAAGATAGGGTTTCTCTGTGTAGCCTTGGCTGTCCTGGACTCACTTTGTAGACCAGGCTGGTCTCAAATTCACAATGATCCACCTGCCTCTTCCTCCCGAGTGCTGGGATTAAAGGTGTCTTTTAGTATTGTCAAAAGCTAGATTTGAAAGTACAAAATTCTCTGGCATTTGGGTCTGCTATTGTTCTATTCAGAGCTTTGGGTTTTCTAAGTAAAAAGTCAGTAAAAGATTCATTTGAACCTTGTTTTTGCAGATGATTCCATTTGTCCCTGTTGGCTCTGTTTCTTAACAATTAAACTTTATTATACAACCCAACTAGCTCACACAAGAAGGAAAAACGGTTAAAGGGACAAAAGAGTGAACCTTCCGGTATCCGTTCCACGGGACCGGTCCTTAGGTGTCTCTCTGGCCCGTGTGCTGGTCCAGCCTGTCCGCTGCTCCACATGCACCCAAGCCCGAGCTGAACCTGTTGTTCTCTCCTCCCCACCTGCCTGAGTCACATGGGAAGGGCAGTCTCCTTCTCCCATTGAGGGTCAATTAGAAAAACAATAGCCTCGTTGGGGTTCCCAGGTCTGCTTCCTGAATTCCAGGCCCAGATGGCTCCACTCAGTCTGGCACAAGGTATTCATAGGGTGCCCCAAGGGTAAAGCCCACCAAGACTGCTTCCACCTGTGACAAAGCTTAATCTTTCCCACATCTGTTGTTCAACCTTGTTCCAAGAATTCATGGCCATTGTTCAGCATTGTCCCAGGACAGCATCATCAAGGGTAATCTGTACTCTAGTCCACAACACGGTCCTTCACCTGGTAACTGATCCTTGACAATATCCACACTTCCCATCGTATTGCATTGTCCCATCACTGAGGCCATTGTAACTGGGGGGGCTGGTTCTAGAATGACTGTTATCAAATCTCTCCAATATTTTGGAATTATATGATTCTGTGTGTCCCAGTTCTTCTCTTTCTTTTTCCCCCAGACAGGGTTTCTCTGTGTAGCCTGGGCTGTCCTGGACTCACTCTGTAGACCAGGCTGGCCTCGAACTCACAGAGATCTGCTTGCCTCTGCCTCCTGAGTGCTGGGATTGAAGGTGTGCACCACCACACCTGGCCAAACCCTTTTAAATCATGTGTATCTATAGGTTGCCAATCAAAAACCTGGTAACATTGGATTTTCCTCATCTCCTGGTAGTTCCTTTATCAAGGCTGGGAAAATCATGTAGGTTGTTTAACAGATGTGGACCACCCTGTAGTCTTGTCGCAAAGTGGTGTTGCATGCTCTAGCCCTTTTTCTTCTGATTCTATCTTAGTATCGTTATTCATAGTTATAAGCCTCTCTAACTTCTCTTCTAAGTTTTGTTTCCAACTTTCATATTTTTCATTTTGCTTTGTCTCTCAAACCCTAGCATTTACCTCAGTCCAATCTATAAATTTTTGTAATTTTTTTTCTCGAAAGCATTTTCCTTTGAAGAATTATAGAAAGCAAGAATGATTATTAAAGTAAAAACAGTAGTCACAATCTCTCCTATTTGTATCTCAGCATTATTTTGTTTTGTTTGGTTTGGTTTGTTTTGGTTTTTCGAGAAAGGGTTTCTCTATGTAGCCTTGGCTGTCCTGGACTCATTCTGTAGTCCTGGCTGACCTCGAACTCTCTGAGATCTGCCTGCCTCTGCCTCCCAAGTGCTGGGATTAAAGGTGTGTGCCACCACTGCCCAGCTCTCAGCATCATTTAATACAGCATTTAACAAAGTCTAAAGCCTCTGTGTTATTATGCCTTTCATCTTTATATGCCTATTTTTATTTTATTTATTTTTTTGTTTTTTTTAGTTTTAAATTTTTTAATGCCCAATATTGAGTGAACACCTGTACACACTGGGATATTATTTTTTTCTGAAATCTATTAATTATATTTTATCCTTTTTTTTCTGAAATCCATTAATTATATTTTATTCTTTTTTTTTTTTTAATTTTTTTATACTTGTTACATCTCAATGGTTATCCCATCCCTTGTATCCTCCCATTCTTCCCTCCCTCCCATTTTCCCCTTATTCCCCTCCCCTATGACTGTTCCTGAGGGGGATTTCCTCCCCCTGTATATGCCCATAGGGTGTCAAGTCTCTTCTTGGTAACTTGCTATCCTTCCTCTGAGTGCCATCAGGTCTCCCCCTCCAGGGGACATGGTCAAATATGAGGCACCAGAGTTCATGTGAAAGTCATACCCCACTCTCCACTCAACTGTGGAGAATGTTCTGTCCATTGGCTAGATCTGGGTAGGGGTTTAAAGTTTACTGCCTGTATTGTCCTTGGCTGGTGCCTTAGTTTGAGCGGGACCTCTGGGCCCAAATATATGCCTATTTTTTAAAAAATGATTTATTTATTTATTATGTTTACAGTGTTCTGCCAGAATGCAACACCTGCAGGCCAGAAGATGGCACCAGATCTCATTGTAGATGGTTGTAAAACACTGTATGGTTCCTAGGGAATTGAACTCAGGCCCTTTAGAAGTACAGGCAGTTCTCTTAACCTCTGAGCCATCTCTCCAGCCCCCTATATACCTATTTTTTTAAACCTATCAACCTTAAAAGTATTTTTACTGGCCAGACGTGGTGGTACACAGCCTTAATCCCAGCACTCAGGAGGCAGAAACAGGCAGATCTCTGTGAGTTCGAGGCTGGCCTGGTCAACAAAGAGAGTCCAGGATAACCAAGGCTACACAGAGAAACCCTGTCTCGAAAAAAAAAAATGCAAAAAGAGCAAAAACAAACAAACAAACAAACAAACCCAATTATTTGTATCTGTCTATAAAAATTTAAATCCAATTCTCTCTATAACACAAAAACAGAAATTTCACTTTTCCAGAGCTTTGTTGTCACTGCTGCTCTGTGACAGGTGAGCCTCACCTGTAAAGACATGTGTACCAAGCTGACAGTATGACTTTCAAAGCGCGTAAGGTTTTAGGAAAGAACCGCTCTTATTAAGGACTCAGTCTTTCCAATAGCTAAAGTTTGGGAAATGGCTTGTTTCCCAGGCAGGTGTGACAGGTTCAGTTAGAGGCAGTCAGCTCTGCTTTGCTAAGTCTGCTCTAAGGTTCTAAGCTTGTGTTTTCTCTTTGGCAGCTTATTCCCTCTGACAAACTATGATAAATTATGATTTTTAAGTGTGTAGATATATTAAATTCGTTGGGTGCCAATATGAGAAAGAGACTGGTGGAGTAGAAGTCACCCTGGGAGGGAGTCATCAGACTGCCAAGTGATTGGTTTTCATGTGGGTTTTAAGGATATTAGGGGGCTGGAGAGATGGCTCAGAGGTTAAGAGCACTGGCTGTTCTTCCAGAGGTCTGGAGTTCAAGTCCCAGCAACCACATGGTGGCTCACAACCATCTGTAATGAGATCTGGTGTCCTCTTCTGGTGTACAGGTCTATATGTAGGCAGAATTCTGTATATGTTATAAGTAAATAAATCTTTATTTAAAAAAAAGTAACTCTGGGATTAAAGGCATGTGCTACTACCGAGTGTGGTGGCACACGTCTTTAATCCCAGCACTTGGGAGGCAGAGGCAGGCAGATTGCTGTGAATTTGACGCCAGCCTAGTCCATAAAGCTAGTCCAGGACAGCCAAGGCTACACAGTGAAACTTTGTCTCAAAAAACAAACAAACAAACAAACAAACAAACGAAAAAGGCATGTGTTACCCCACCCAGACTTTTTAAGTATGAGCCAATTTGGGGAGATGAAAAAAAATGAACGGGGAGGGTGATGTCCACCTCTACTGAACAAACAACACACGTGTTGAAATACTTTTTATTCTTCCTATATTAATATAGTAAATTATTATTTTTTTAAAGATTTATTTATTTAGTATACAGTGTTCTATCTGCATGTAACACCTGCAGGTCAGAAGAGGGCAGCAGATTTCATTGTAGATGGTTGTGAGCCATCATGTGGTTGCTGGGAATTGAACTCAGGACCTTTGGAAGAACAGGCAGCGCTCTTAACCTCTGAGCCATCTCTCCAGCCCTAATACAGTAAATTATTAAAGCATATAAATAACTTTATATATAATTTTATAGTCCATATACAATAGTTTAATGAATCCCAGAGTTTATAAGGCAGAGGCAGGCAGATGTTTGTGAGATTGAGGATGGCCTGGTCTATATAGTAATTTACAGAACAGCCAGGGCTAGATTTTTTTCATGTATTTATTATTTTGGTTTTTTGTTTGTTTGTTTTTTGAGATAGAGTTTCTCTGTGTAACAGCCCTGGCTGTCCTGGACTCCCTTTGTAGGTCAGGCTGGAACTCACAGCATCCTCCTGTCTCTGCCTCCTGAATCCTGGGATTAAAGGCGTGTGGTTCGTCCACCACGTGGTTCCTAGAGATTAAACTGTGGTCATCAGCCTTGATAGCAGAAGCCATCACCTACTAAAGCCACTTGCTTGATCTATCTTGGGCTCAGTCTTCTCCTTCCCTACTTTCTGAGTGGTGGAATTACAGGGGAGCATCACCACATCTGGTTATTTGGTGCCTGAGTCCAACCAAGCATGCTACCAACAGCTACCTTTTCAGCTCTAGGGAAAATCTTACTATGTAGCCCTGGCATTAGCTTGTAGACAAGGATGCCCTCGAATTTACAAAGATCTCCAATGTACTGGGATTAAATGTGTGAGCCACTACACACCCACCTAGACACACACACACACACACACACACACACACACACACACACACACACACACACAACACGGAGAGAGTGAGTCTAGGTCTGGTGCAGTCCCCGTATAATCAAATAACTGCGGATTCTGTGGTCCACCACGGTCGGCTGAAATATTTTTTACTTCCTTTTAGGTTTATTTGATTTTTATGAATGTCTCTGCGTGAGGGTGTGGCCACAGGAGTGCAGGTGCCCTCAGAGGCCAGAGGAGCGCTTCAGATCTGCGGCTGGAGTTACAGGTGGCTATGAGCCACTCGATGTAGCTCATTAGAATCCTGAAAGAGGAATTTGAGCTCCTATCCATGGGCCATCTCTCCAGCCCCAAGGCCGAATATGTTCAATACTCATAAAAAGGGTCAAGCTTTTCCTCGGTGGTCCGTTTACTCCTCAAGACAGTTCTGTAGTGTAGGTACTATGTCGCGCCTTTCACGGGGGCTCAAAGAACCAAAGCAACCTGCACAAAAGCCCTAAAAACAAACCTTGGATACTAGCTTCACTCTTGATTTGGGCGCAGACACCGCAAACAGGGATTTAAAAACCCGGTATACCAGCCGGGCCTGGTGTCGCACGCCTTTAATCCCAGCACTTGGGAAGCAGAGGCAGGCGGATCGCTGTGAGTTCGAGGCCAGCCTGGTCTACAGTGTCAAGTTTAGGACAACCAAGGCTACCCTGAGAAACAAAACAAAACAACAACAACAACAACAAAGCCGGTATACCAAAATAACACCTACAACTTCTGAGGTTTCACTCACCACCAACGCCCCCCCCAAGACGTCATCGCGCCTGCGCGTCCCACCTGGTACGTCGGCAGCGCCGCCCCGCCCCCTCCTGGAACGGAGCGGCGGAGCGGGCGGGCGGCCATTTTGTGAAGCGGCAGCGGAGCTGTTGGCTGCAGTGAGCTCCGGGAAGCCGTTCGGCCTGGGGCTGTCGGTCGCGGGGCAGAGGCACTCGCGCGGGGGGTAACTCGGGTCTGGGTTCTGGTGCCGCGCAAGCTCTCCCCGGTAAGGCTCCCGCAGCCCCGGAGCGGGCGGGGCTGTGCGGGGCTCGAGCCGCCTCCTTGGTGCCTCGGGGCGGGGCCTTCCCAGGCCTCGGAGCCCGCGGCCGCGAGCGCCCGACACAAAGGGTCGCGGCTGGGCTGCGGGGGGTCCCGGGGCGCCGCTCACCCTCCGCGGCCTCCGAGGATGCGAGAGGTGGCGCCTGCGTGCCGAAGTGGGAACCGGGCCGTAGCGGGGACGCCCCAGTGGTCCTGCGAGGCGATGGGGAAGCGGCCGGCGCTGGGTGGCCCGCGGCCTGCGAACTGCCGGGGCCGGGGCGGCGGAGGGGGGCGGGGAGAGGGAGCTAACGCGATGCTCGCACGCAGAACAGGGAAGGCTTCATCGGCTTCAAGTGAAGCCGGGGTTTTAACTCGCACCTCTGCCCCGAAGTGAAGAGGAGGTCCCAGTGGCCTGTGACCAGCAAAAGAGGACTACACTGGGGACACACCTTAGGGGGAGGAAGCTCTCCTGGCAGGCCCGGAACCGGCCACCTTCAGCGCCTGAAGGTGCCGGGGCTTTTACAGCTAAGTGCGTTCTAGGTCCCGCGCTGAGGAGGGGCCTTCCTAGGGAAGTCAGGGTAATCTGGAGTCTCCCTGTAGGTAGGAGGGGTGAGATTACGGAGAATTGTAGCAGGGATGGCAAGTCCAAATAGGGAAGGGGCTGCTGTCGGCAGCACCTTTTCTGCACCTTCCGGGAGGAGCCACAGGGAAGAAGCTGGGGTGGGTGCGCTAGTTTGAGGTCTCGTGGAATGTAGGGGAAGGCCTGTAAGCATCTACAGGTTAGTGATGGGGTATGGACTAATGTAGCGGGTTTGGTTGCCCGTTAGTAAGCGAGTGAACGCAAGTGTGTTTTATAGTGAAAAAAACTGAAGGGGTCCCATGTGGTATGCACAGAGTTAATTCAGTGTGAAACATTCATTCATTCTAGTCGATAGTGTACGTAGAGAAAACTACGGGCTGTGTTGCAGAAGTCTCTGGGTCCTAAAGCCTTCTTGCCTCCCAGATTGACAGATGGCTGTGTGCAGTTGGGAGGAACCATTTTATTGTGTTCTTTAAGATTAAGTTGGTGCCAGTTTATATATACTGATGGGAGAGACTATGAGTGGACTATTTCTCTCAGAGCTTCTTGGATAGCTTGAAATGTAATTTCTGGCGAACTTCAGTCTTAGAAACAAAACTTGTCCGGGATCTTGTTAACCACTGTATTCTGTTAAAGGAGCATTTGCACTTGGAAAAAAAAAAGATTCCTGTAAACACTTTGTTAAAAAATTATTAGAACTGTAAAACAGATGTACTTGGTGTTGAAATGTGTTACTTTTGATGAGATGTAGATTTTTGGTTTTGGTGGAAAGTGATTGTGGAAGAACCGTTCACATAACTTCTAATGTTTTCGAAGGAAATGTTTGTGTTTAGGTGAGTTCACAAGGCTGTGCTTAGTGTATATTAGGTAGTTTATCAAAAATGTGTTAAATTTTTATATCACCTTATGTTTGATTCAATGTTGGTCACTGTGTGTTGTAATGTATATTTTTAATTTTATGTTCAAATCTGTCAGGTGAATGTGAAGCTTTAGAAACCACTGGTCACTGTTGTAGGCTACTGGCAATCTACTTAGGCTTCTCTTTCGTTTTGTGACATGTTGAATGTTTGACTGCATTTTGAAAGTTTTGGACTTCTTGGTGCTATTTTTTTGGTGTAAAATTTCATTTTAAACTTCTGTTTTATGCTATGGGACAGATGCTAGAATCCGATGCCAATATTGATAGTCTTCCTCCAGTGTGCAGAGCCACTGCACTGCTGACTTGTAGAGGTTCGCTTGGTTTTGTTCTGCTTTGGAGATGGAATCTTGTAGCTTAGATTGGTATTGAGCTATTAAGCTTCTGGATTCCCTGGGATCACAGTTGGCTGTCGATACGTAGTTTGAATAAATTATTTCTTCCAAAAATGTTAGTAAATAGCTGCACAAGGTGGTCGTCGTCGTCTTCTTCTTCCTCCTCCTCCTCCTCTCTCTCTCTCTCCTCTCTCTCTCTCTCTCTCTCTCTCTCTCTCTCTCTCTCTCTCATCTCTCTCTCTCACCCTTAGGTGACTCACTTTGTGGACCAGGCTGGCCTTGAATTCACAGAGATCTGGCGGCCTCTGCCTCTCAAGTGCTGGAATTACAGGCATGTGCCACCATGCCTGTCTTCAAGGTATTCTTTTAGAAATCTCTCCCTAAAATTCAGAGTCCATTTTAAATTCTAACACCTAGCCTACTTTTTTTTTTTTTTTAATTGTATGGATATTTTGCCTGTATTCATGCTTAGTACCCTCAGATTCCAGAAGATGGAGTCAGATCCCGAGGAACTGGAGTTACAGATGATGTGAGCTGCCATGTTGGTGCTGGGAATGGAACATGGCTTCTCTGGAAGAGCAGCCCATGATCTTAACCACGGAGCATATCTTTTTGTTGTTGTTGTTTTTTTTTTTGTTGTTGTTTTGTTTTGTTTTCTGAGACAAGGTTTCTCTTGTGTTTCTGGCTGTCCTGGACTCCCTTTGTTTTTTGATACAAGGTCTCTGTGTAACCTTGACTGTCCTGGTCTGTAGACCAGGCTGACCTTGAACTCAGAGATCCTCCTGCGTCTGCCTCCCAAGTGCTGGGATTAAAGGCATGAGCCACCATTCCTGGCTTCTGCATAGTCTTAATACTCACAAAAATGAATACTTACTAAAAGTTTTAGATAGACTACACAAAAAGGTGATTTCACTTGTTGTTCTAACAGTTTTATTAGCAACCACCTATGTACTCTTTATTTTATAGTGTTTTAAGTTTAAGGCCAGCTTTTGTTTTTTGTTTTTGTTTTTTTTTTGAAATTTTGAAATTTTTATTAATTTATTCTTGTTACATCTCAATGGTTATCCCATCCCTTGTATCCTCCCATTCTTCCCTCCCTCCCATTTTCCCCTTATTCCCCTCCCCTATGACTGTTCCTGAGGGGGATTTTCTCCCCCTGTATATGCTCATAGGGTTTTTTGGGTTTTTTAATTACTTATTATTTTTATGTTTCAAGACAGGGTCTCTCTGTAACCTTGGCTGTCTTAGACTCACTTTGTAGACCAGGCTAGCCTTGAACTCACAGCGATCTGCCTGCTTCTGCCTCCCTAGTGCTGGCATTAAAGGCGTGTGCCACCACACCCATAAATCCACCTTTTAAGACTAAAAACCATAGTGAAAGTAGATGTGGTTAGGTTAGAAAGTAATATTTTTGAAGTATAAATGAATAAAAAGGATGTTTTTGGTATCAAACAGTATTACATTTTTTTGGCAGGAGGAACATCTTATTTACAAATGTTTTGATTCGCTTCCTCTGAGTACTAAATGAGAAGTTAACATGAACATTCAGTATTATACATTTTATCAATGTCATAAGAATGTGTTCAAGGGCTGGAGAGAGGGCTTAGCGGTTAAGAGCACTGAATGCTCTTCCAGAGGACCCAGGTTCAAATCCCAGCACCCATATGACAGCTCACACCTATCTGTAACTCTCACACAGGCATACATGCAGGCAAAGCACCAATGCACATAAAGCAAAAATAAATTAAAAAACATTTAAAAAAAAAAGAATGTGTTCAAGAGCCGGGCGTGGTGGCGCACGCCTTTGATCCCAGCACTCGGGAGGCAGAGGCAGGCGGACCTCTGTGAGTTCGAGGCCAGCCAGGTCTACAAAGTGAGTCCAGGATGGCCAAGGCTACACAGAGAAACCCTGTCTCGAAAAACAAAACAAAAACAAAAAAAGAATGTGTTTATAAGTATGGTCTCAGCATCTGAAATGTGTTTTATTTGGTGATGGGGGACAAGTTCAAGGAGACGAAGCTATGTTTTCATGAAGTGTCTGGTGATGCGATTACACTGCTAATTTTGTACCTGTTGTAATAGAGGCTTTGTTGCTGGTCTCTGAGGTGAACATTTAAGGGGTTGCTAGGGTTTTTGTTTCTTTTGAATCTTAGGTGCGTACCTCTGCTTTACCCTGTCAGGTAAAGATTGATGACTGAAAAAAAGTAAAAATTCACTTCTCAGTGTTATTGCCAGATGAAGAGTGGAAGTGCTGGAGTTTTAGTTTGTAGCTTTTCTTTGTAATGAAAAGGTTTGTTGATGATCCTTAACCTTAACATCTCAGATAATTAGAATGGCTAGTAAATAAAGTTTATCTTGTTGTAATGTGAAAATACTTATAATTTATGTTTGTATCTAGTTTCTATTGTGCTGAAGCGACATTTGTTAGGAAATGAAGTAGAAAATACACTAAGCAAAAAAAGAAAAAAAGAAAGAAAGAAAAGAAAATACACTAAGCAAGCAAGGTTATCGTTTTAGGTGTTTTGAACTATGCCAATGGATCAGTGGCCAGTTTTCTCCTTGCCTGTCTTTGTATATACTTTATATATAGATGAAATGTGTATGTTTATGAGACAGCGTCCACACCAAGTAGTCCAGACCAAGCTCAAACTTTTTTTTTTTTTTTTTAGTTTTCGAGACAGGGTTTCTCTGTGTAGCCTTGGCCGTCCTGGACTCACTTTGTAGACCAGGCTAGCCTTGAACTCACAGTGATCCGCCTGCCTCTGCCTCCAGAGTGCTGGGATGAAAGGCGTGCGCCACCACGCCGGGCTCAAGCTCTTAATCCTCTTCCTCTGCCTCCTAAGTGCGGCAGCATTGCATGTGCACAGTGTCTAGCTACGATACTTTTTGGTTTTTTGAAGACAGGGTTTCATTGTCTGGTCTTGGTTAGTGTGGAGCAAGGCTGGCTTCAAACTCCAGAGATATTCCTGCCTCTGCCTCTGGGCTATGGGATTAAGTGTACCACCACCTACGGCTTAATACTTTTTTGTTTGTTTGTTTTTTCAAGACAGTTTCTCTGTAGTGGTTGCTGTCCTGAAACTAACTCTGTAGACCAGGCTGGCTTTGAGCTTAGAGATCCACTCTGCTGCCCAAGTGCTGGCGATTAAAGGCCTACACCATCACCATCCCACTCCCTCTTTTTTTTTTTTTTTTTTTTTTTAATTTTTATTTTTTCCTTAATAGAATTATTTCAGTAATGTTGATCCAAAGTTTAGCAGAACTTCAGGTGAGTGGGATAGATTTTTAAATTTGGGATCCTGTCTTCAGTTAGGCACTAGCTGATATTTTAGCACATAGGAATAAGCAGGCTCTTAGAAAACAGTGCTACCTCTGTTATTTGTGGTCTTGGGGCTCGAAAGAAGACGCAACAATTAAAAGCACTGGTCACTCTTCCAGAAGACCAGGGTTCAATTCCCAGAACTTACATGGCAGCACACAGCCATCAATAACACCAGTTCTAGGGGTTAATGATACCCTCTTTCTGGCTTCTGCCAGTAGTGTGTGCTTGTGATGCACAGATACACATGTGGAAAGAGCATGGATACAGATTAAATAATACAGAGATTTTGTTTGAACTGATAAAAAAACATTGAAACAAAAGTGCTACAGTTGGGCTGGAGAGATGGCTCAGTGGTTAAGAGCAGTGCCTGCTCTTCCAGAGGGCCTGCACCTGCTTCCAGAAACCTAGTTAAAAATGCATTTTATGCCGGGCGTGGTGGCTCACGTCTTTAATCCCAGCACTCCGGAGGCAGAGGCAGGCGGATCGCTGTCGCTGTGAGTTGGAGGCCAGCCTGGTCTAGAAAGTGAGTCCAGGATGGCCAAGGCTACACAGAGAAACCCTGTCTCGAAAAACCAAAAAAAAAAAAAAACAAAAAGCATTTCATAAAAAGATTTATTTACTATGTATACAGTGCTCTGCCTGTCTGTATTCCTGCACACCAGAAGAGGGCAGCGGATCTCATTATAGGTGGTTGTGAGCCACCATTTGGTTGTTGGGAATTGAACTTTTTAAATACAATTGGGGAGCCAGGCAGTGGTGGCACATGCCTTCAATCCCAGCACTTGGCAGACAGAGGTAGGAGGGTCTCTGTGAGTTTGAGGCCAGCCTGGTCTACAGAGAGAGAGTGTTCCAGGATAGCTAGAGCTGTTAGACAGAGAAACCCTGTCTCAAAAAAAAAAAAAAAAAGAAAGAAAAGAGAAAAAAGGAGAGAGAGAGAGAGAAAAAAAAAAAAAACCCAAAACAACAATTGGGAGCTGGAGAGAGGGCTCCGCAGTTAAGAGCATTGGCTGCTCTTCTGAAGGATGGCTTACAATTATCTGTAACACCAGCCCCAGGGAATCTGAAGCCTTCTGACCTCGGCACCAGCCATACACATGATGCACAGATTTAAATACAGCAAAAGCCTATACGTATAGAAACAATGTAGTTAATTGTTTGGCTGTATGTAATGCTTGTGAATAGCTTCACTAGTTTGGAAGAAATGACCCTGAAAGATAAGTACCCCGTTACCCTGTTTGTGCTGCAGAAAGTGTCATTGTATACCAAGACATTTACTTTGTTTTGCGACAGTTGTTGTTTTATTGGACTTAGAACTCAGTATGTAGCCCAGGTTGTTCTAGACTCAGAGTAGAGTTGTATTTCAGTTCCTGCCTCTGGAGTGCTGGGCTTACAGTTAGATAACTTTTAAAACAAGCCTTTTGATAATATGTTCAAAGAAATCTCCCTTAATATGTTGAATAGTAGTGCAATTAGTGCCTAGAGATAGAACTTGCATTTTAGTTGTAGTTTTTGTTCTATGATATTTTGATGCAGAGGTAATATGTTTGAAAGAGTAATTGCAGTGACATCTGCGAGTAATTCTGAGTTGATGACAGTTGCCCAGGAATTCGTATTGTGTGAATTTGTGCATTTTCATCAGAAGTTTGGTTAAAACTTAGGAAAGTAAGTTGGTTGCACATGTTAGTAGATTTTTATGGACTTTTCTGGATTGTATAAGCATTAAGTGATACAAGGCAATGACCATCTGAAGCTGAGCTTTAGTGCTGTTTTTAAATTTATTTTTTGGCTACTTTCTGGCATATTCTTGATTTAAAAATACCCAACGGCCTATTCTTGATAGGATGGTTCTCAGACTTGACAGCAATATCAAGTTAATGTGTGTGGGATTTTGGTATCTCTTTTCTTTTCTTTCTTTTTTTTTTTTTTTTTTTTTTTTTTTTTTTTGGTATCTCTTTTCTTAAAACATAAAACAAAACTATACATTCTTACAAAGTACTCTGCTGGTTTCAGACTCCTTTGCTATGTTCAGTTCAGTGTGGCCTATGTGTGCTGTTTTGTTTCCTGCATTGATTTTTGCCTCCATTTATTCTCTATTGCAGTCTAAAAGTTGGTTTTAATTGGTTGCCCACAGGATTGACTTGGCCTCTACTTCTTAAGAAAATACATCTCTTGTTTTACAAGGTAAGAGATTTTGAATAGGTTTATTTTTATACAAATGAGATACCTTATTAAGTATGAAAATAGGTATAATTGTGTGTGTGTGTTTGTGTGTGTGTATGTTTATTTAGAGGCTTATCTGAGGGATGAGGGTGGGATGAATAGGTGTTTCCTCCAAGAGTCTGTTTTATTTATATGGATGCATTTCTTATTGTTAGGTAGTGAGCTTGTATCCCCTCCCCCATAGCATTATAGATGGATAATAGATTTCAGAGCTTCTTGGCATAGTTCTTTATAGTCCCTAGAAATACAGGTGTACATGTTAGGTAATAGTTTGTACAGTACCCATTTTAGACCTTAGCAACTGATTTAACCTTTTGTTAAAGGGAACAAACTAGACTCAAGATAAATTAAGATTTGCCTTCAAGCAGTTATTTAGTAGCAGAATAACAAATGTTATTTTATGTTTTTCAAAACCTAACAACTTTTCTTCAAATGGCTTTAGCAGTAAATCTTGTACTTTGGTTGGTTTAATCTTCCAGCCTTTTCCTAGCTGGCAATCTTAGGTGGGTTATTAATAATTGGAGTGTTTTCATGGGCACCTTGAACCAACTTTCAGTAAATCTCTTAATATGATTTAGAAACTTAAAATCAATATCATTTAGGCTTGTGTTTAATCTTTCTTCTTGGGACCATTTTAAGTTCTCGTTTTAATCTTCAATTACAAACTAAAACATGTTTTTAGATTTTCAGTACCTGGCCTACCTTTGATATTACCCCCAGAGAAAGTAACGAAACATTTTTTGTTGTTAACCATAATGTTATCATGATTTGCAGATTCAGTAAATATGAATTTGACTCAGTTATTTGTACTGATAAACTTCCATATTACCTGCTAAGTAGAAAATAGAAAAAGTCTCCTGGTGATGATCTTTGGTTTACTTTTCTCTCTCTCTCTCTCTCTCTCTCTCTCTCTCTCTCTCTCTCCGCCAACTCTCTCTCTCGCTCTCTCTCTCTCTCTCTCTCTGTGTGTGTGTGTGTGTGTGTGTGGTGCACATGCGTTCCCCTGCCTGCATTGGCACTCCTAGTGACACACTTGTAGAGGTCATGAGGAAGCTTTTGGGAGTCAGTTTCTCTTTCTACCATGTGAATCCTAGGGATCAGACTCAGTGTTGACTCCCTGAGCCATCTTATCTAACCCTTCTGTTGACTCTTGCAGTCCATACCTGCAAATCCTTTACTCACCCACTGTACCCCCACTCTAGTGCTTTATGATGGTCTTATAAAACTATTTGCTAGTCCATAATTCTTGGTTAAATTTGAAGGTTGCTTTTATCTTTGTATATAATTGTGTGAGAAAAACTATGAAGTCAGTTTCCATGAAGTAGAGTTTGCTTAGCAAGCACAAAGCTGTGCTTCAGTCTCCAGTGCCACATGAGCTGGGTGTTGTAGCACATCCCAGCACAAGGGAGGTAAAGGCAAGAGGGCCAGAAGGGTTGCTTGTCTGGCTACATAGTCAATTTAAGAGTAGCCCAAACTCCATGAGAGCATGGCTCAAAAAAGGAAATCATCCCTGTTTACTGAAAGACGAGAGATCAACAAAACAGTAAAAGTATTAATAGTACAGAATTTGCCATCATTTTGTTGTGTTGGTTTTATTTGTGTCCTAAGATACAAAGGTCAGTGGCTTTTAACTGTTTACAAATAGAATGTGATTCTAAATATAAATTTGGTTATATTTGATTTATGAAATTTCTTCAGGTAAACAGTGAGGTGGGTTTTGTTGTTTGGTTTTGGCTGCTCAGAAGGCTTTTTTTTTTTTTTTTTAAGTTTTTTTTTTAAGTTTTTCGAGACAGGGTTTCTCTGTGTAGCCTTGGCTGTCCTGGACTCACTTTGTAGACCAGGCTGGCCTCGAACTCAGAGATCTGCCTGCTTCTGCCTCCTGAGTGCTGGGATTAAAGGCATTCGCCACCACGCCCGGCTTGCTCAGAATGTTTTAAAATAGAACATATAGCCAGGAGTGGTAGTACACGCCTTTTAATCCCAGCACTCAGGAGGTAAAGACAGAGGCAGTGCATCTTTGAGTTGGAGGACAACCTGGTCTCTTTAGGGAGTTTCAGGCCTCCCAGGGTTACATACTAAGATCATGTTTCAAAATAAACAAAAGAGGTTTGTGTAGAAAAACAACTATCAAAACCATACATTTCTATTTTGTATGTATTAATTATAATATTGTAATCCAATTAGATTATATATATATATATATATATAAACCCTATAAATTAGGGTTCATACAGTATTTGACAATGAAGAAGCCTTCCATTGATTTGCATAAGTCTTAGAGCTTATAGCAGAAAACCTTGTCCCTTCTAGTGTTCTTATTTGAGAAATGATTAAACCAGATCTCAAGTAATTAAAATTTCCCTGAGAACTCAGAACCAGTTTAATCGGCTTATATTTAAAATGTGTCCGATTGAGCTGGGCGTGGTGACGCATGCCTTTAATCCCAGCACTCGGGAGGCAGAGGCAGGCAGATCTCTGTGAGTTCGAGGCCAGCCTGGTCTACAAAGTGAGTCCAGGACAGCCAAGGCTACACAGAGAAACCCTGTCTCGAAAAACCAAAATAAATAAATAAATAAATAAATAAAATGTGTCCGATTACATTAGTTTCAAATTGCCATTTTTACAGTCCCCAAATTTTGATTCTCATTCTTTTATAAAAGTAATAGAAGCAATTTAAATTGAAGTACTAATGCTGCCAGGTACCACAGTGGCAACAGAAATAATAAGCAAATAAAAATTAATAAATGAATTAAAATCTTGAAATTAAATTCAAACTTGGGGGCTGGAGGCACGGATCAGAGGTTAAGAGCACCATCTGCTCTTCCAGAGGTCCTGAGTTCAATTCCCAGCAACTACGTGGTGGCTCACAACCATCTATGATAAGATCTGGTGCCCTCTTCTGGTGTGTAGGTATACATGCAAACAGAACACTGTATAAATAATAAACAAATCTTAAAAGAAAATAAATTCAAACTTGGGAGAAACTTTTTTAAAAATACTTAATAATTTTAAAAAAGTCACTTGGGAGGCAGAGGCAGGCAGATCGGTGTGAGTTTAAGGTCAGCCTGGTCTACAAAGCAAGTCTAGGACAGCCAAGGCTACACAGAGAAACCCTGTTTTGAAAAAACAAATATTAAAAAAAAATGTATGGGCGTTATGTGTCTTTGTATGAGTATGTGCACGTGAGTGCAGGTCCTTGTGCAAGCCAGAGGGTCAGATCCCCTGGAGCTGGAGTTAAAATGTAGTTGTAGGCTTTAGACATGGTGTTGGGGTGTGAACTCAGGTTCCCTAGAAGGACACTTTGAACTTCTAACTGATGAGCTATCTCTCTACCCTGTTTTAGAATTGTACTTTTAATTTCATGTATATAAGTGGTTGCCTGCATGTATATATGTATGTACCTGGCCCAAGATAGTGTCAGAACCCTTTCAGCTGGAGTGGTTACAAGCTGGGAACTTAATCTGGGTCCTCTGCAGAAACAAGTGATGTTAACGGTGAACTGTCTTCTCTCCAGGCCCTCAGGTGTCCGCCTCCCCCTTCCCCCCCAACAGGGTTTCTTTGTGAAGCCTTGACTGTACTGGAACTCACTGTGTAGACCAAACTGGCCTTGAACTCAGATCTGCTTGCTTCTCCTAATGGCTTGGATTAAAGGTGTGCGCCACCACCTCCTGACCTTTCTTACTATTTTTGAGACAGAGTTTCATGCATTTCAGGCTGGTCTTAAATAGGCTGTATAGGCAAATAGCCAAGGATGACTATAAACTAATCATCCTGTGACTAACTTTCCAATGCCTCAACACCCAATTTATAAGGTGCTGGGATTGAATTCAAAGCCTCATGGGTGCCATGTAAGCACTCTACATTTCGAGCCCATATTCCTACTACTTTTTGGGTTTTGAGACAGTTTCTCATTAGATAGCTCCAGCTGGCCTCAGACACACAGATCTATGTTTGCCTCTGCCTCCTCGGTGTTGGAATTAAAGGTGAATGCTACCATCCAGATTCATCTGCCTCTGCCTCCCAAGTGCTGCCCTGTTATTGCTGTTATTATTGTTAAGCATTTATGTGTGTCTAAGTACATACTTACACTATGTGCCTTGGTACCCATGGAGGACAGAAGAGGGCATTAGATCTCCTGGGACTGAGTTAGAGGTGGTTGTGAGCTACTAGGGTGCTGGGCCACAAACTCAGTTCCTCTGCAAGAGCAGTGAGCATCGTAACTGCTGAGCCATAGTGTCATCATTATCATTATATTTTATAAAATATTTATTTGCATGTGTGGGTGTGTGAGGGAGAGTTGATTCTCTCCTTCAGCGTAAACCCTAGGAACGGAACTCAAATCTTTGGTATTGGCAGCAACCTAAGCCATCTCACTGAGCCCCCTCTCCCCTTTCTCCTTTATTTTTTGACGCAGATCTTGCTATATAAGGAGGTTGTGAGCAGCCAGAGATTCAACAGTAGTTGAGTCTGAGGCCTCGATAATGAATTATAAAATAATCTGTATAATTTGTGGTGTTGGTCTTGAATTCAAGATCAAGATCCTCCTGCCTCAACCTTTCATACTGGAATAATTGGCATTCTCCATCATACTGAACTTATATGGTGGTATTGGGGGTGGATCCTAGAGCTTTGTCAGTGCTAGACAAACTTTATGCCAACTGATCTGTAGCCTAACCCCCCACCCACCCCGTCTTGTTGATTTGTTTCTCTGAGATTGAGTCTCACTATGAAGCCCTTATTGGCCTGGACCTCGGTGTAGAGCAGAATGGCTTCAGACTCATGGAAATTGGCCTCTTAGTGATGGAAATAAAGGCTATTCCACCATGCCTAGCCCTAGTTGTCTTTTTAAAGCAAGATTTGGTAGAGTCATTGGACTAGCGTTTTGGTTAAATAGTCATGGTGAATAGTAGTGTAATAGGTTCTACTTTAGGGTGAAAAATATACATTAACATAGATTTTTGCTATTCTATTTATTATTTCCTTGGAATCTTAGTATGTATTAACTTTGCTTATAGTAAACACAGAGAGAGAGAGAGAGAGAGTTGCATGCATGCTTGCGTATATAAGCCTGTGTATACAGGCAAAGCCTGGAAGAGGATGTCATTCTGTGTCTTATTCTCTTGAGAGTAGCTCTCACTATACTTGGAGCTAGGCTGACAGCTGGGGCTTCCAGCTAGGGCTTCAGACATATGCAGCCAAACTCATGTGGATGCTGGGAATAGAACTCATATATTTTTTTTAAATATTTTATTTAATTTTAATTTATATGTGTTGGTGTGAGGGTGTCAGATCTTGGAGTTACAGACAGTTGTGAGCTGCCATGTGGGTGCTGGGAATTGAACCCGGGTCCTTTGGAAGAGCAGGCAGTGCTCTTAACCACTGAGCCATCTCTCCAGCCCTAGAACTCATATTTTTATGATTGTACATAACAACAAGGGCTCTTCTCTAAAGAATCATCTGTAAAGCCCCAGATTTTTTAAAAAATAAAGCTATAAAGCATACTGAAAACTTTCCCTATGAAATGTGGAATCTGCTATCATTTGAGATTTCTAGTGCTAAGGATTGAACTCAAGATCACTAATAACTACTATTAAACTATAAAGTTTATAAGGAAGATGCTAAATCAGTTTTAAGTATTAATTTTAATGCATCCTTTGCATGATACCCCCGACCCTCATGGATTTTCACACATTTTCTTTTAACTCTCACTGAAGGTTTAGTGATCTGAATGATGCTTATGGTGACTTTATTGTCCTATAGTTTTTTTCTGACTCTTTTGAGTCTTAGACCTCAGGTTAACAAGTATAAGGGGGCCAGATGTTGGCTCTGTTTTTTAACAATTAAACTTTATTATACAACCCAACTAGCTTACACAAGAAGGAAAAAAGGTTAAAGGGACAAAAGAGTGAACCTTTCGGTATCCATTCCACGGGACGGGTCCTTAGGTGTTTCTCTGGCCAGCATGCTGGTTCAGCCTGTTCTCTGCTCCACAGGAGCCCAAGCCCGGGCTGAACCAATTGTTCTCTCCTCCCCACCTGTCTGAGTCACCTGGAAAAGGCGGTCTCCTTTTCCCGTTGAGGGTCAATTAGAAAAACAATAGCGCAGTTGGGGTTCCCAGGTCTGCTTCCTGAATTTCAGGCCCAGGATGGCTCCACTCAGTCTGCCACAACTTATTCATGGAGTGTCCCAAGGGTAAAGCCCGCCAAGACTGCTTCCACCTGTGACAAAGCTTAATCTTTCCCACATAGACCGTTTCCAAAATGAAAGCCTTTGGAAGTTGAGATTGTTCAGATCTTTGAATTATTTAAATAAAAGACATTGTGATAGCTTGAGGGAATGTTTGTGGGATGATATGGTAGCTGGGCATTCTTGCAACTAAAACGCTGGTGTAATAAAAAGGAGTCTGACATGGCCGTTGCCTTTTCTCATCTGCAGGTGTGTGTGGTTTCAGCGCAGCATGGCTGTGGTCATCCGTTTGCAAGGTCTCCCAATTGTGGCGGGGACCATGGACATTCGCCACTTCTTCTCTGGATTGACCATCCCTGATGGGGGCGTGCATATTGTAGGGGGTGAACTGGGTGAGGCTTTCATCGTTTTTGCCACTGATGAAGATGCAAGGCTTGGTATGATGCGCACAGCTGGTACAATTAAAGGGTCAAAAGTAACACTGTTACTGAGTAGTAAAACAGAAATGCAGAATATGATTGAACTGAGTCGTAGGCGTTTTGAAACTGCCAACTTAGATATACCACCAGCAAATGCTAGTAGATCAGGACCGCCACCTAGCTCAGGGATGAGCAGCAGGGTGACTTTGCCAGCAACAGTACCGAACTTTAATAATCCTTCGCCGAGTGTAGTTACTGCTACTACCTCTTCTGTTCATGAGAGCAGCAAAAACATACAGACATTTTCCACAGCCAGCGTAGGAAGTGCTCCTCCAAGTATGGGGACTTCTTTTGGGAGTCCAACATTCAGCTCAACCATTCCGAGTACAGCTTCTCCAATGAACACAGTCCCCCCACCACCAATTCCTCCAATCCCAGCGTTGCCATCTTTGCCACCGCTGCCATCCATTCCCCCAATACCAGTTCCTCCTCCGGTACCAACATTGCCTCCTGTGCCACCTGTTCCTCCCATTCCCCCAGTCCCTTCTGTGCCACCTATGACCCCATTGCCACCCATGTCAAGCATGCCACCATTGAATCCACCACCTGTGGCACCTCTGCCTGCTGGAATGAATGGCTCTGGAGCACCCATGAATCTGAACAGTAATCTGAACCCTGTGTTCCTGGGTCCATTAAACCCTGTTAACCCTATCCAGATGAACTCTCAAAGCGGCGTGAAGGCACTTCCCATCAACCCTGATGATCTCTATGTGAGTGTGCATGGAATGCCCTTTTCTGCAATGGAGAACGATGTCAGAGAGTTTTTCCATGGGCTCCGTGTTGACGCAGTGCATTTGTTAAAAGATCATGTAGGTCGAAATAACGGGAATGGATTGGTTAAATTTCTCTCTCCTCAAGATACATTTGAAGCTTTGAAACGGAACAGAATGCTGATGATTCAACGCTATGTGGAAGTCAGTCCTGCCACAGAGAGACAGTGGGTAGCTGCTGGAGGTCATATCACTTTTAAGCAAAGTATGGGGCCTTCTGGACAAGCCCATCCCCCTCCACAGACAGTTCCAAGGTCAAAGTCACCCAGTGGGCAGAAAAGGTCACGATCAAGATCACCACATGAGGCTGGTTTTTGTGTTTACTTAAAAGGGCTACCATTTGAAGCGGAAAACAAACATGTCATTGATTTTTTTAAGAAGTTGGATATTGTAGAAGATAGTATTTATATAGCTTATGGACCCAATGGGAAAGCAACTGGTGAAGGTTTTGTAGAATTCAGGAATGATTCTGACTATAAGGCTGCTCTCTGCCGTCATAAACAATACATGGGCAATCGCTTTATTCAAGTTCATCCAATTACTAAGAAAGGTATGCTAGAAAAAATAGATATGATTCGAAAACGACTTCAGAACTTCAGCTATGACCAGAGGGAAATGGTGTTAAATCCGGAGGGGGAAGTCAGTTCTGCCAAAATCTGTGCCCATATAACAAACATTCCATTCAGCATTACAAAGATGGACGTTCTTCAGTTCCTAGATGGAATCCCAGTGGATGAGAATGCTGTCCATGTTCTTGTTGATAACAATGGGCAAGGTCTAGGGCAGGCGTTGGTTCAGTTTAAAACAGAAGATGATGCACGTAAATCTGAACACTTACACCGTAAAAAGCTGAATGGGAGAGAAGCTTTTGTTCATATAGTTACCCTAGAAGATATGCGAGAGATTGAGAAAAATCCCCCAGCCCAAGGAAAAAAGGGCTTAAAGATGCCTGTTCCAGGTAATCCTGCAGTACCAGTGATACCTAGTGCAGGGGTTCCTGCTGCTGGAATTCCCACTGCTGGAATACCTGGTGGTGGGATACCTGGTGCTGGAATGCCAGGTAGTGGAATGCCTAGTGCGGGTATGCCTGCTGCTGGAATGCCTGGTCCTGGGATGCCCGGTCCTGGGATGCCCAGTGCCGGAATGCCCAGTGCTGGAATACCCGGTGCCGGAATACCCGGTGCCGGAATGCCTAGTGCTGGAATACCTGGTCCCGCAATGCCCGGTCCAGCTATACCGGGTCCCGCAATGCCTGGTCCTGCAATGCATGGCCCTGCAATACCCGGCCCTGCAATACCCGGTGCTGCAATACCTGGTCCTGCAATACCCGGTGCTGGCATGCCCAGTGCAGGAGGAGAAGAGCATGTCTTCTTGACTGTAGGATCGAAGGAGGCCAATCATGGGCCACCATTTAACTTCCCTGGTAATTTTGGTGGACCCAATGCCTTTGGGCCACCACTCCCCCCTCCAGGATTAGGGGGTGCCTTTGGTGATGTTAGACCTGTTATGCCTTCAGTTGGGAACAGTGGTTTGCCTGGCCTAGGACTGGAAGTTCCAGGTTTTGGAGGTGCACCAAATAATTTAAGTGGGCCATCAGGATTTGGAGGGATCCCTCAGAATTTTGGAAATGGCCCAGGCAGTTTAAGTGCTCCTCCTGGTTTTGGAAGTGGGCCCCCTGGTCTGGGAAGTGTTCCCGGGCATTTGGGTGGGCCTCCAACCTTTGGGCCTGGGCCTGGGCCTGGTCCAATCCATATTGGGGGTCCTCCTGGCTTTGGAGCTAGCTCTGGAAAACCAGGACCTACAATAATTAAGGTGCAGAATATGCCTTTTACTGTATCTATTGATGAAATTTTAGATTTCTTTTATGGTTATCAAGTAATCCCAGGTTCAGTATGTTTGAAGTACAATGAAAAAGGTATGCCTACAGGTGAAGCCATGGTGGCCTTTGAATCTCGGGACGAAGCCACAGCTGCTGTCATTGACTTAAATGATAGGCCTATAGGCTCAAGGAAGGTAAAACTCGTTTTAGGGTAGCCAGCTGTTTATATCAGTTCTTATAGGGCATATCTTCATGTTGCTGTGATTAATGCATCCAGATTGTTTTCCTAGTATTTCCAGGTTAGAACCTGTGGATTGTTTTAATTGCAGATAGATTGGTTTCTATAACACAGAGCATTGGTTGGCTGTTTACAACTCACAGAATAAACATTGCAATTTGTTACAGAAAAGCTGTCTGGAGAGAACACAAAAATAATTTGGCCTAAGGTAGAGACTATTGGTAATACACGATGATCATATAAAGCTTATCAAGGAATCTAGATTGGTTTTCTTTTATACCACATGGGATGAAGAAAATAGAAATGTGAGTAGAGCTCGTGGAGAGTGTTCTTGCCAGCTACTGACAATTAGAAGTTGGCTACTTTAACAATTTGATTTAAAGTTGGACATATTTGCTTTGTTATAGGGTCAAAGCTTTGTCTGAAACCTTCATTTTCTTTTAAAATTGAATAAAGTCTCTATATCCGGATTCATTGTATGTACCTTTATTGCTTCTTGAGGGTTCTTGCTGTATAGACAGTCCTGCTTCAGATGTTGCTGCTTTATCTAATTGACTCATTTGTAATAAGTACAACTATTTTGTTGGTTTTTAATTAATTTCTAATATAAAAACTCCACACTTGGTTTGTGCTATATAACCCTGAACTTAGATTTCTAATGTCACTTTTAGGATTGTGTGGAATGACATAAACCATAAAAATAAACTATGGAGTCCTACTGGCCTTTTTTGGGGTTGACCGCTAAGTTTTACTTAGTTTAGTAAGTTTTAAATTTGTTCATATTGTTTGGAAGGCAATGAAAACCAGAACCCACTTCAGGAATCAGTGTTGAGGTGTTTGATTTGAAGTCCTTTACTGTGATGGGCTAATGTAGCATGTTGCTTTTGTCCCAATTTAGGTGAAATTTTGGAACAAAGGAGTCCATAAGAAAGCATTCTATCTTGGGATTTAACCCTGAAGTTGACGTGGCAGTTTCGTTAGCAGGACTATTGTAGAATGAGAGGTCCCTGAGTTGGACCACAGGTTGATGTGTGCTTAAGTCTGTTAATTTGGAGGCTTTTTGGTGTAGTTGTTCGATCATGAGCCTGTTCTCAAAAATCCTTTATGCAGAGTCTATGAGTACAGCTGTCAGAGGAGAGAATTGAGCCTCTCCTTGCTTTTTCCTATTCTTTCCGTTTGGCAACCAGGATACTAAGGTAGAGGGAAATCACATAGACTTCGGTTGGCTAAATGTCCTTTCCGCAAAAGCAGTTGGTTTATCACATCTTGTTCCCTGACACTTAAGGCTCTACCTAGGGTTTGTTTCTTTATTTAAAATGCTTGAAAGCTGTTTCACATTAATATAACATAGAGAATTGGAGATTGATGAATAATAATGGGACTACATTTGAAACACCAAACTATAAGTCTGCATTTACTTTTAAAAGCATTTCTCTCTCTCTCTCTCACACACACACACACACACACACACACATATATGTATACACACATTTACATATATATGCACACACAAATATGTATGTATGTAGTGCCTTTTGTGTGTTCTGGGGCGGTGGAATGCAATACAGTTTCGTCGTGTAATTTTAGAGTTAAGAGTGGCAACAGTCTTGTGATAAAGTTGGGAAATCTATTCAACTCTATAGACTGAAGGATTGACAGTATGGGGGTTTTGTTTAGGAAGAGGATTGTGTAGACTTTGAAGAGAAGTGGCTACATTGTGAATCACTTGATACCTCACAAACACAATTTGCTTGTCAGATAGATACTGCCTCAAAAAGCAATATGTTTATATGTGATTGTTTTTGTTGTTAAGTAAACATTTCTTGTTCCAAAGAGTGTGAACACTTTAGAACTGCTTGGGCATCTTATTTCAACTGCAGGTTATTTTCCCCATTGGAAGCGGACTCTATTTTAGGGGGGAAAAAAAAATGGTTGTTGGAAGGTGACAATCTTCTATCCTTTCTCACAATTTATTTCGGTTGTATGTCCGTACACATTTATTAAATATTTCATACCCTTAATCGCACTATTTTGTTATTTCTATATCATAGATAAATGCTAAAAAGAAAAACCTGGATCTCACTGTTTATTAAATAAATTAAGAAAATAGTGTTGGTGGAGAAATCAGAGAATTGTGTTCCGCATTCCTTTTAGTCACAGCAGTGCTTGTTGTGAAATGTAATTAAAGGCTCTGCCCTCTCTAACTTGAGTTTGTACCTCTCAGACAGACCTAACTGCTAAGTGTATCGTCTTATCTTGTTTGGGGCATTGAAGGTTCAGGTTTTGTTCTTGTTTTAATAACCATGAAAATATGTTCTATGAAACTATTCATATCTCTCGTCAGACAAATTTTCTCCAGAACTAGGTTTGGTATAGATTTGAATTTACATAATTTTTTTGTTTGTATGATATGAAGGCTTTGTAAAGCTTTGCTCCAAGTGTGTTTGTAAACACCATCAAGGTATTCTCAATTTCATGTGTAAATTTTACTGTGTTTTTGGTGACTTTGACATTTATGGAAGAGAATCTATTTCATTGGGTTTAATTTGTTTTCTCCTGAGTTTTTATTAGTGTTTATTCTTCTTTTGGTTTTAAAGGATTAGAGAAACCTACCAATGTATTTTGTAAATAAGCAAATTTGTAAATCTTTTAAATTTCAGTGACAGATTTAGTTCATAAGCATAATTTGGAGGTGTTTTCTGTGTTTATACTAGTCTGGATGTACAATTATTAGTGGCTGTTGTGGGTTTTGTTTTAATGCAACAGTGTTAAGTGAAATGTAAGCTGCATTAGGAAATACCAATCTTACAGATAGTAATACTTAGTGTAGTTAAGGTCAGTCTTGACCCACTTGAGGAAAATCTAGGAGTGTGTACATACATGGAAGGAAGGAAGCAAGCATGCATAGCTTTTGGTGGAAATGGTCACCTTGTACAAAAATAAGGAAACACAAAAGCTTACTCAAACTATTCTGTGATTGTACAAGTGTGGGTCAAGTGTGTAAAAATAAAATGCACTCAAGTTTAAAAGCGCTGGGAAAATGAGTGAATAACGTCTTAAAATGAGTCCTGGTCCATTTTGGGGGGAAAGTTTCTGGTGGTGATCACTTTTCCCACTCACACAATTGCCATGTGGAAATTATTTTACTTCAGCATTTTGTTGGCAGTTCTGTAGCACAGACTTTTGAAATCAAGCACAGCCAAAGGGCTGTTGACAGTGTGATCACAACATTGCCAGCACCTACTATTGGCATCATTAGCAATTTTTGTTTATAAAGAAGAAGTCTTGGATACTGTTCAATAAACATGTCACAAAATAAAGGCTGATGCTTTAATGCTTTTACTGCACAGAAAAACTTTTTGAGCTGTAATACCACATTTTGGGGTTTTGTTTTTAACTCCTGAAAATGTTTTGTGCCTTTGGAAATGCGGATTTGGTGATCTTAGGTGGTAACAATTCTTGCATATTCTTGTCTTCTAATGCTGGAGTGTGGAAAGAAGCGGAGGATGCCTTGGGACGGCAGGGAGGGAACGTAATTCTAGGTCAAATCTGTGGTATCTTCGTTTTCAGATTTTCATTTTTGTGTGTGTGCTTTGCTAGCTAATGGCTTCGTTATGTGGATTTGGAAAGAACTTAAGGACCAGATACTACTACTCACCAGGTGTCTCCAAGGGTCTGTGAACTCTCAAGTACTGGTTACAGTGGAAAGGGGAAAATAATTGCTCAGAGTAGGTTCTTAATTTCACTCACTAAAGCTTGTGCTCCTGTGTGGTGGGGTTAAGGTGGGGAAGGAAGGGGGGCAGAAACAACTGCTGCTTTGTGACATCGCTGTTCTGGGGTTGTCCCTTTCACATTGGTTCAACAAACAAAGTTATCATAGCTTGCTGGGGTTTTTTGTTTGTCTTTTTCAAAGGATGGGTTGCTAGAATTAGTAGACTGTTTCATACAACCAGATTCTCGTAAAATACTTGTAATTTTATCAAGTGAAAGTCTAGTTTGTTTTTGAGTGTCCTATTTAGAAAGTCTGAGCAGGCAGCCTACCACTGAGCTGCATGTCCACCTTTAGAAGAGCTTAGACTAAGGAGTAATTACAAATAGCAATTGAATGATTTTATTACAGTACTAGGGTCTTATATTGCCCGGGCTAACTTAGAACTAGGGTCAGTCATTCTTTGCACCTCGGCTTTTGAAATAAGTGGACAACAGACACAGGCCACCTTCTCTGAGTCTTTTAAAAACTGACAAGTGTTGAGTAAGCATTTTCAAAATGAGTGGGATCAGTTGCTCTCACCCTCTCGACCCATATAAACATATCCCTACCACCTGAAAGGGGTGGTCTCAGGAGGGATCACTTCCATAATCTGATGTTTTCTGTTCTAGCACTGTACACACGAAAGCATAACATTTATGTATATCCACAACCGTTCTCCCCAAAGTAGACCTTTTTTTTTTAAGTGGGAATATGGTAGGACCATTTAAAAATTGTATATTTTTGGTATAAAATCTACTAGGTTTTGAAGACTTACTGTAAAATAGTTTGAAGAGTACTGTGGTAGCACATTTGCAAGATGGACAGTTCGAAAAAGCCTTGTGTCCAGTAACATAAGCAGGTTTATCTCCTAGTAGGTGCTGATTCTTAGTGTTTTATTCAGGAGGACTTACTCATGGTCTTTTGAGCTACTTTGTGTCTGAGGATGGCAAGCATCCTTAAATTAAGTATGGCTCCTTTTCTGGATCAACATAAGTATCTGTAAGCAACCAGTGCAGGGTACTGTCTTTTCTACATAACTACCTGCTACTGAAGAGTTGAGGAGAAATGACCCTGAGGTGAACATTCCAGCCCCAAGTACATACAGGACAACACTTCAAAAGCACTGAGGTTATGTATTGGAGGAGGAGAAAAAAATCTCATTAACCATGTTCTTTGATTTCTGTTTAGCTCCAGGGGCCTTCCTCCAATGAATGTTAACAGTTGGGACATGAAAGTCACTGAATAGTTGTAGAGGAATGGTGAATGGTATAGAATATTGATACTGGCACCCTGTGTCAGACATCTAGAGTGTGGCCTTGGGAACAATTATTTCTGAGTCCCTCTCTCTGACCTGACAGCCCACTATTTCATTTTGGAAGGAGGAAGAACATAATAAGTTCAGATGTTAGCAGCAGCCTGACTCATCCCAGGAGTTTCTGTGGGCTCTGTGATGTTTGTCTCTTCTGCCACCACCAGTTTTCTCCTTTTGCCTTCCCACATAGTCAAGTCTGCTAGAAACCAGGGCAGTGAGTCTCAGTAGAATACAAACTCCTGAAGTAGAAGTCGAGCAACTTAAAGCTTTGATTACTCAGGATAGTTACAGGGGACTCGTTCCAAACAGTAGCCATATTGTGCTGCTACACACTAGCTGCTAAATGTTTCACACGTAAGAAAGGCTGGTCACTGTGGCACATCCTTCTGAACCCAGCACCCTGGATCAGCCTGGCCTACCTGGTAACTTCCAGGCTAAGTCAGGGCTACATAGTGAGACTCCTTGTCTTAAGGTGGAGAAGAAAAGGATGAAGGAATCGAGCTGCTTAAGTAGTCCCAAACATACTAACCTTTGCTACTGCTAATTTCCTCTACCTTTGAGGTAGGCCTCCCTCCCCTGTGCTCCAGAAGTAAGCTTGCAAATGTTGAGTCTTTGGCCGGGTGAACTGTTTGTGAGACCAGCCATTCCCCTTGGCTATAGACTTATGTGGCTAGTCACTACAGTATACACAGCAATTTACTTCTGTGGTGGAACTCAACTTCTCTGTTGGCCTTCATACAGTTATATTTTCATGTAACTAGCTCAGCCATACCTATATGCCATACTAATAAATTTTGGGGCAATCTTGTGTGCTGAGCACAAGAGGACTTTAATGGTAGGAAGAAAAATCCCTGGTGTTTTTGTTTTTTTATATAAATGCTTTCTTCATTTTGTGTGTGTGCGGGTATTTTGCCTGCATTTATGCCTGTGAGGGTATCATACCCTGGAACTGGAGTTAAAGACAAGACAGTTGTGAGCTGCCATATAGGTGCTGGGAATTGAACCCAGGTCTGCTGAAAGAGCAGCTAGTGCTCTTAACCTCTGAACCATCTCTCCAGCCCCTTGTTTTGTTTTTCAAAACGGTTTCTCTGTGTAGTCTTAGCTGGCCTGGACTCACTTTGTAGACCAGGCTGGCCTCAAACTCAGAGATCCGCCTGCCTCTGTTAGGATTACAGGCATGTGCCACTGTGCCCAGCTTATAATGCCTGTTTCCTACGAGATTAGATTACTAAATCATACACATAAATGCTTAGTTATAGTTGGAACTGAACATACTACAGGATCTGAGTAAAAGTTTTCCTGGCCAGCGCATAAAGACAGTTAACATCCGTGAAAACAGTTTGTGGCTACGCTGTAGTTCCTTGTTGGAATTTTATTAGTCGTCTAGACAGAAGTTTGGGGATAATTCTTAAAATCCTCCACATATTCCAACCAAGTGAATTCCAGTGAGGAGTGAGGAAACATGCATTATGAACAAAGAGGCCTCTGATCTGCTGTGCTTGTCAACTTGAATGCACGTTGGAGAGGTGATGATTTTTGGCAGTGTCTTTGTCCTGGTGATGCTCAGGAAGATGGTCTGGCATTACCTCGTACACCCCACACATACCAGGCATCTAGTAGGTATATACTAACAGGCGGGGTTGTAAGCAGAAAAGACTACTGTTGAAGGCAGCTGCTCTAAGTCACTTTCTGAGATTAATTTTACCTACACATACTACTAGTGTTGTTTAAAAATTACGCCTTTTGTGAAATCCTGTGTGTCCAGCAAGTCCTCCACTCCTGTCCCAGTGATAAGGACGTATGTAGTGGTGGAAGTAGACATTTTTGCATCTGTGTATAAGGCCAGCTAATGTATATAAGCCATGGAGAGGAGGTCACGTGATAGCATAGGGGACCAGCTTAGTGACTATCTAGATCTAAGATTGGATTAGACTATAGGATGTGAGCTAGTGACAGAAGGGGACAGAGAAATCCCCTTTGGTTTCATCATTTTTTTTTTTTTTTTAAATTGTATATGAGTGGTTTCTCTGCAGAAGAGGGCATTCATTAGATCACGTTATAGATGGCTGTGAGCCACCATGTGGTTGCTGGGACTTGAACTCAGGACCTCTGGGAGAGCAGCCAGTGCTCTTATCCACTGAGCCATCTCTCCAGCCCGGTTTCATCTGTTCTTGTGACCCATGGCTAATGTATCCTTTGGTGTCTGTTCTGTAAAAGATGATTCAGAGCCGGGTGTGGTGGCGCACACCTTTAATCCCAGCACTCAGGAATCACAGGCAGATGGATTGGTGTGAGTTTGAGGACAGCCTGGTCTACAAAGTTAAGTCTAGATCAGCCAAGGCTACACAGAGAAATTGTTTTGAAAAACAAAACAAAAAGTTTAAAAGAGGATTCAGATTATCCTAGACAGCGGTGTCTATGGTTTTGTGATCCCAGCGAGTTTGGGCCCTGAAGAGATGCTAAATACATGGCACTTAAGTGCTTATGACTTGGCCACTTTGTTGACCTCTCCTCTCTTTTTCATGTGGTAGAATAAAAGCCCCACATTTCCACTCAGAAGAGAGAATGGTCATTATCTTCTGTCATACCGTGTCCCTAGCGTGCCATTTAAGTCCTAAGTGTTGCATGAGGACAAGAAGCAGGCATGGCGCTACACCAACACCTGAAAGCACGTTTATTCGCTTGTGAGGACTAATGAAGAAGAGTTAACAGGTACTAGGCATCCCACCAAACTAAGGGTGACCATAACCCCCAGAGTTGCCATCACTACTATCAGTCTCTGTGTCTGTGTGTTTGGGACAGGCTTTCCCTGTGTAATTGCCCTGGCTGTCCTGGACTCACTTTGTAGACCAGGCTGGCCTCGAACTCATGAAGATCCACCTGCTTCTGTCTCTCAAGTGCTGGAATCAAAGGCATGGCCCACCACACCCACTCACTCTCATTTTATTGATAGGGAAGTCTAAGCAAAGTAAAGGAGACTCACTTGCCTGAGGTTCTATTATTAGTACTAATTGTTTAAAATCACTGTGGCCCAGGCTGGCCTTGAAAACAGTTATCTTCCCCAGTGTTGGGTTTCCAGGTATGAGATGTGAATCTCTACAGCTGCAAATAGAATTTTCATGGGTGCCCAAATGCTTGATAGGTAGCAAGTGTTACCTGCTTCTCCATCATCTGAGGGGACTCGGATAGGGCAGAAGGTCACTAACAGTGGTCATATGATGGATTCCCAATCTACTAGGGAAGAGCCTCCTTGATTCTAGTTCCCCAACTCCAAGTAAGCATGGAGAAACAAAAGCACTACCCGCCAGCTCGTCCTCAGGGGTACTGATCAGAGCTGGGACTCAGGAAATGGGCAGACATAGGATGTGTTGAGTGTCTGGGTGGAGAGGAACTCCCAGCTTCCCTCCACATGCAGCTCGCTCTCTGGTCTAGGCCTTGTACGGAGACTCGGGCACAGCCTTCAGGAGTACTGGAGTTGGATGAGTAGCTTTCAGACTTCTAGCCATTCCCACAAAGTGGGAAGCTGCTGTGTTTGAGATTCCCAGTGTGCACACTTTACGCTCTGTAGTATTGCCAGATTCTGTGTGGCACCTAGGCTTCTTAGAAGTACATGGCCCTAAATAAATTTCCTTGTTTAAAGTTTTAATTTATGAGCATGCATTTACTAGTCCTGAGTCATGTATGAATAAAGAATGTCACTTTATAATAAGACCTTGGACTTGGTCATGCTGGGGCAATACCTTTAATAAGAGCACTTGGAAAGTGGAGGCAAGGAGCGCCTAGAGTAATAGGCTAGCCTGCTCTACAATCTCAAGAAGGAAATTATTTGGTTCAGTTTGTGACCTATGAGAAATGTCTTTGGAGCTGCTGGTTTAAATATGGAGAATGCTGAGGTTAGAGAGAGATTGCGAGGGTAAGAAAGCAGAACTGTGTTCTCCGTATCCCTTGCGGAAATGAGAAGGGAAGAAAAGTGGTACTGGTGAGCGTGGTCTTTTCCGGTTTTATGGGGAAGGGCTATTCACTGGTTGGTGGTGCTTCAATTGGGAGCCTCTGGAGGATTTCCTGACTGGCCCCCAAGACTCAATCCGACATCTGTGAGCTGGTCCACCTTGGCAAGGTAGGCAACAGCAGGTGTGAGCATGACTGAGTTGTCTGAAGGAGGGATGCTGCTACCCAGAGGCAGGCCTGCTTGTGGCTTCTGCTCCTTCTGTACCCTGACTTTGACTAGATAAAGGGAGAGAGGGACTCCTGAGCTTGAAGGACCGATAAGAGAGTTGTATACCATCTGGCACTGAGCTGGATGCACCTGAACCCAGGAGGGAAAAGATAAATCTCTTCTTGGGTTTATGAGGAGCAGTTAGAGCCTGCTAATGCCGGGAAACAAATGTCATAAAAAGTAAAGGGCGCATAATTTTTCTATTAGCAAAGAATTCTATCAACAGTAGTATGCTGGTAACCTTTCCCAGGGAAAACCAGGAGGGCTGGCAGCATTTAATCTTTCCTTAAACTTACCAAGGCCACCTGCTCACATAATCCTTTAGATTCTTAGAAGTTTGGTCTAGTACAGTGATGCCAGCTTTTCACAAGTCTGGTGTAGTTAGGAATGTACTAGCTTAGTGTGTGACCTATACTCAAATATTTGGGAGGTACAGGCAGAAAAACAAGCAACAACTTTGGCTTTCTTACAAGATGGAGGCCATTGCGGGCAGACTACATGAGACCCTGCTGCAAAAAGGCGAGGAAGTGGAGAAACACGGAAAAAACCCAAGTGTCCATTGTAGGTTAACTATGCCACCTCCACAGAAGTTGAGTGCTGCCCGAGGCGGGGGTGGGGTGGGGGTGGGGGAGCCTGGAAAGGTAGCATATGTGAGGCTTGAAAGATGGTGGATGGTTAATGGACTGAGGATCCCAGCTCAGGTCTTAAGTACCTAAGAGCCTTGCACACATTTACATTAATCTTCAGAGCTAGATCAGAGAAAATCAGAGTCCCCTAACAGCAGGGGATATCTCAGGCTTAATCATTTTGCCCAAATTGTATAGGAAGGACACCATCTGGTACATTAGCATTTGATGGCTAGCCGGAAGTAAGAACAGTGTTTGGAGCCTGTTCATCGTCGGGAAGTCCATACTTATGTCTGCTCTATCAGATTGATAAGGAATATTAAAGCCGGGTTTTTTCCCCCTGGGAGAGAAAAGAGTTTATAATCCAGGAAGTTCTAGGCCCTTGGGAGGCAGAGGCAGACCAGCCAGGACCACATGGTGAGATCCTGTCTCAAAAAAGTTCTAAGGAGAATTTAGGAGTACATATATTTGTGTTCTAGTCGTCATTTTACCATGTGTGGCCACAGCCAAACCCCACTCTTCCTCCGCCTGGAGCCACAGAATGTGGGCTAGACAACCACTCAATCCCATTTTATTTATGTTGCAAATTAAGGTGAGGAGATGGAGGTTTCCATCTGTTTTGAAGTTGAGTCAGACCTCCAATATTCCTGCCTCAGCTGAAGCTGCAGGCATTCACTACCATGCCCAAATGTGAGTCTCTGCTTTAAGGGGGAGGGGGGCGGATATATAATTGTAATCTGCCTTAGAAAGCTCCGAGGTTGGCGATAGAGGAAATTAGAAGGGAACCGTGCGCGCGCACACGCACGCGCACACACACACCAGGGATCATGAACAAAGTAGAAAAGGTTGGAGCTTACCTTCTAGATGTTTCCATCTGCAATTTTGTACTAGTCCCAAGTGGACTAGGTCCAGGTCTAGATCTGAATAGTTTCTGAGATCCTTGGCTTTATCCTATAATTAACAGAAATTCTATACACAAGGATATAGTACTCATAAGCCAGACCTCTCAAATGATAAAACTTCTGATTTTCTCTTAACTGATTGACCTCACTGATATTTAAAGCAGTTGAAATGGCAGCCTATGTGATGATCCCACTATGTGAAAAAAATGAGTCTCGCTGTTGACAAGACAAGGGGGCAAAGGCTGTAATCCCAGGACTCTGAAGCCTACAGCAGGACAGTGACTGTGAGGCCAGCCTAACTCACCCAAAAAGGCGCTGGCAAACCAGTGGCATTTGGTTGTTAGGTGTAATAAGAGTTAGAAGTAGATTTTAAAGAAGACTTGAAGAATTAATAATCCCATAGATTACTGGCACCTTAAAATTATCTCAAAAAGTAGGAAACTGTAGCAATGGTTCAGTATGGTGGTTTTCAGCTGTGATGCCAGAACTTGAGATGAAGGAGAATTGGTCATTCAGGTCAGCAGGTGCTACTCCGTAAGTCATGGCAGGGCAGGGGCTGAGGAGGTCACTCAGATGAGCGCATTTGTGCAGCATGTGCAAGGCTCCGAGTTTGGTCCTTAGCACCAGCCCAAGCTGGCCATGCGCTCCTGCTCCTGCAGCCTCCACCCCTCAAATGCTGGGGTAGTAGACATGACTCCCACATTATCCAGCTTCTCCTCCCCCCCCCCAACATAGTAAGATTCCAGTAAGAAAGAGGGCAGATCTGTGAGAAGAAAAATACAAAAATAGGAAACCATGGTTGCAAGGAAACCCTGACATTTAGAATAGGAGCCAGGCCACGTTAAGTAGCCTCTCACTGAGCCTTATTGGTTACTTTGTGCACAGTGGAATTAAGGGGGGACAGACCCTCTGTGACTTAAAGGTTCTACTATGGTAAAGAATTTACCCTTCCTCTGTCAATACCTACTTCTCCCTGGGGAGAGTAAGGACACCAGAGATTAATTTTGCCTATTCTAAAACTAATAAATAGAACCAATGCATTTTATCCTACAGATTTGTGCAGATTTCAGGTATTAGTCTGCTTTATTCTGGTCGATTTTCCATGCACATAGCTGTCCATCCTCCTGTTGATGGACACTGGGAACATTTCAAGTTTTAGGCTTTAGTTAAACACAACAGCTGTGAGCATTCTTTAAAAAGCTTGGTGGACATAATGTTTTCATTTCGTTTAGATTAAAATCTGCCGGCGGAATTACACATGCCTAGGCATACATTTGGCTTTCTGATGACCTTGCCAGGCTGTTTTTCAAGGTTTTACCACTTCTTAGGAATCTTAGATCCTTTGCCAACATTTGGCCTTGTTGGCCCTGTGTTTCGCCACTGGTGGGTTTATTAACTATCTCGTAATAGTTTTGTTTCTCATTTCTGTAGTCACTTATGCTATGGATCGTTTCATTAACTTATTTCTTATTCATGTTTCGTGAAGTATCTTTGAATCTTTTTGCCTGTTTAAATCAATTCTCATAGTTTGTTTTTGTTGGTTTTGCTTTTTGTTTTTCCAGACAGGGTTTCTCTGTGTAGCCTTGGCTGTCCTGGACTCACTTTGTAGACCAGGCTGGCCTTGATCTCACAGAGATCCTCCTGCCTCTGCCTCCCTTTGTGCTGGGACTTGTTTGGTTTTTGTTTTAGTTTATTTTTAGTGTTGGAGGTTGAACCTCAGGCCCATGTATACACTAGGCAAGCACTAAGCTACATCTCCACCTTAAAAGTTTCACATCTCAGTTAAAAACAGGATAAGGAACGGTGATTGTTGTACATTAGTTCAAATGAAAAAGGCCTGAACTTATGGGTATCAATTAGTTCATCAAAGAGATATGAGTACCAGCCTTGTGCACTGAATGCTAATACTGGGCATACAGAAAGATAATACTTAAATGGAAGAGGAGGGAGAAACAGATTTCTGCTGTGGCAATTTCAGCATTAATTCACTGATATTTACTGAGTGTCTATTATAACTAGGTGCCAGAGATACAAACTGGACATGGTTCCTGCTCTTGCATAGCTTGCTGTCCGTGGTGTGTCCATGGGAGAAGGCATATGGTAGAAACGCCCTGAGATGGAGAGTGGAGTTGATGATTTTGTTCTGTGGGTGAGAAAGGACAGCCTGGTTGGAACCCACTTGGGTGGGTAGATGACTATTTACACATGGGTTAGATTTTATAGGCCATCATAAGAACTATGGACTGGATGAGATTGAAATTTTTAAAAATTATATTCAGTGTTGGGGGTATTGATGAGAGGTGTGTGTCATGGAATTCATGTAAACATCAGAAGATAATTTGCAGGTCTCTCTCCACTGTGGGTACCACGAATCAATTTCAGATGTGATGGCAAGCACCTTTACCCACTAAACTATCTTGCCAGCCACAGAACTTTGGTGTTTTGTTTGTTGTGTTTTGTTTTTTAATTATGTGCAGTTGTGTATGTCTGTCTGTGGGTTTGTGCATATGATTAAAGTGCCCATGCATGCCAGAAGATGCGTTTCTTGGGGCTGCAGTCGCAGGTGCCTGTGTATGAACTACCTGATGTGGGTGCTTGGAGCGGAACTCTGGTCCCCTGAAAACACAGAACCATCTCTACAGCTCTCAGACTTAGGATTTTTTTCTTTTAATTTAATCACACACTCAGGGTTTTATATTGGATTTATTGGGAAGCTATCACAGAGTTTTAAACAGAAATGACATGAACTAGTTAGTTTTCATTTAGCTAATAAACACAGAAATGGCTGTGTAGTCACAAAAAGACTGATTGGAAAACCATTCCAGTTATCCAGGACAGTAAAATCCTACTGGCGAAGACTTCATAGACGGAATCATGTCAAATCAAGAGCTGTGGATGACAAGACATTGCTATAAAGGATATTGATTCTCACATTTACCTATCCTAACGGTAGGAGCCAGGGAAGGTAGACTTAAAAAAAAAAAAGTGCGTATCCCCGAACTGGACAAGGCAGAGGCAGGAGGATTGCTGTGAGTTCGAGGCCAGTTTAGCCTATGAAGCGTGTCCAGAACAGCCAAGGCTACACAGAGAAACCCTGTCTCCAAAACACACACACACACACACACACACACACAGACACACACAAACCTTATCTATAATTTGAGCTAGAGAGTGCAGAGTTAATTACATCACATCACTACTCAATTCTGGGGACCTTCTCTTATGTAGGATTTTTATTAGAGATTGCAGAAGTTGGTTAGGTGAGGCAGCAGTGAGGAGGGGACCTGTGAGGACGGGTGTGAAGGCTTGGAGGCTCGTGAGTAGAATAGAAGTATTGGGCTTAGAATAGTCACACATAAAGTGTTGATTGGGCTGGGCTAACGAGACCCTTCAAATGTATAATACCGAAAACTACAGGAGCGTATGGATTACAGTAACCTAGGCATGATGACGCATGTTTATAATCCCAGCACACAGAAGGGAGAGAGGTAGGAGGATCCAGAAATTAAGTTCATCCTCATCTGCAAAATGAATTTGAGGCCAGCCTGGGTTACATGAGACCCTATCTCAAAATATAATGAGGTGGGGCAGAGTATGGGACATATGAACCTCTTGCTTTTATCTCACTTCTACAGCACCCCTAAAGCAGCGCTGACTTGCTTCTGCTTTCCCGTGTATGTCACGGTATGCGTCCATTCAGATGCCTGAGTAACAATTTGGATACCTCATTCCTTTGTGTGTGAGCCCAGCCCCGCCTAGCTGATGTACCTTCAAGCTACCTTGAGTTTTGGCTGTGTGTGTGTGTGTGTGTGTGTGTGTGTGTGTGTGTGCGCGCGCGCGCGTGTAGGGAGTCTCTTTGTTGTTAAAGCAACAGTGAAGTGAGTGGCAAACTGCCTCAGAGAACATGAGGTGACAAACACGGAATCCTGATTATGATTTTGCAGAATTTGGCTGTGCTCTCTTGAACCTCTAAGGGTGTCGTTGGGACGGTTGGAGGTCTACCGGCGTGTCGTAGCAGCAATCTCAGAACGCTGCCTGCCCATCAGAGTTGAGTTGTGGTTGTGGACTGTTTCCAAATTCTGGCCTCTCACGGCCAGATGGAATATGGAGCCTTGGGAAGCAGGAGGCCTCCAGGGTCGAAGTGGGACTCCACACGTTTGGCTTGGTTTGACCACAGGCTTCCGCCAGTGGAGAGTAGTAGGGTTTTTATCACTCATTGGAACAGGGGCTCAAGTGCTGTGGGTGACTGACTTAAGAAGATCGTGGGTAGGAGACCAAGCTGGGCATGAGGCTCAGTCACGGCTGCTTGTCTGGCGTGCACAAGGCTCTACAAACAGACCTAGGGACCAAAGTGAGATGCTGCAGGCTAGGAGGAAAAGGGCTTGACTGAGGCTTAATAATAGGGGATCTTGAGTCTAGAAACATCCCAGGAAGTACTGCTAGGAAGCTGGGCCCCTGAAGCATGGCCAAGCAAGGAATCTCTGTACATTTGATGTAGGTGGTGTGTGTTGCCTGGGAGTCCTTCTGGGTTGTAGGAGGAAGGATATTGTAGGCATTATGGTGATTCATGCAATGTGATGATGTTTGTGCGTCGGAGAGGTTCGCTGCTGCTTGAATTTGAGACAAGAGGCCGGTCAGTCTGAGAGCTGGGGCTGGGGCTGGCCTTTCAGGTTTCATGGACCATGCATATCTGGGTGGTTGGGTGGAGCAGTTCACAAACAGATGAACTCTCCTTCACACACAGTTTTCATCCTAGTGCTAGAGACTGATTGTATAAAGTATGTGTAGATACTGGTGTGAAAGCAGCAATGGAGTCTGTGGTGGTAGAGTTGAAATCTTAAGAGTGGCAGACAAGGCTTTACCCATATAGACAGATGTGATGATGAAAAAATGTCCTTAGAGGCGAGCCAACAGTCAGGTGGTGATAAAAACACAGAGCACCCCTCAACGGCAGGGCTTCCAAATAGGAACCCAGTGGGCTTAAGGAACGGCAGCGGCCAGAGTGAGCGTACAAGCGAACCGACCGGAGATAGTTGCATCTTTCAGATCGTACATCAGACCATACAGCTTGTGTATTTTCTACAGATGATGGTTCAGAGTGTGACATCAGGAGGTTTGGTTGTTGCTGCTAACTTTATTATTATTGTTATCATCATCATCATCATCATCAGGGTTTCCCTGTGTGGCCTTGGCTGTCCTGGACTTTGTAGACCAAGGTGGCCTCAAACTCACAGTGATCCTCCTGCCTCTGCCTCCCTGAGGCTGGGATTAAAGGTGTACACTACCATGCCTGGCTTATTTTTGTTTTTAATTAGTGTGTATGTGTCTATGGACTAAATGTATGGTCCATTATGAGCCAACCAATGTAGATGCTGGGAATTGAACTCAGGTCCTCTACAAGAATTAAATGTTCTTTTAACCGCTGAACCATCTCTCAAGCCCTTTTGTTTGCTATTGAGTCAGGTTCTCCTGTAACCTAGGCTGTCCCTGAACTCGTGTTCCTTCTGTTTGCTCTCCCAGAGCTGGAATTATAGATGTGAGCCACTATGCACTTTGTTTGCTTTTTGAGACAAGGTTTCTCTTTGTAGTGTGGGTGGACTGGAGCTCTGTGTGTTGTCTAGGGCGGGCTGCCTTGCAAGTGCCAGCAGCCCTGCTTCTGCTCCTGTGCCACCATGCCTAACATGAATATTTTGCCAGGATAAATTTGGTGGCTGGGTGGTGATGGGAAGTGGAGGTAGGGAATGGCACAGGTTAGGGGAGCAGCTGAAGCGACTGTTGCCGTTTCTAGGCAACCTAAACAGTGGCTTAGAGCAGGTCATGACCTGGACGTGGTGAGGAGTAGACCTGAGCAGCTGATTACAGATGAGAGGAATAATGAATGGAGTGGATCCCAACTGGCAAGGTGTAGACCCAGGAGTTTGCAGGGGATCGTTATCAAAAGGTGCTGTTGGGGAGCAGTGATTGAAATACGGGGGACTTCCGGCCTCGGGCAGGCAGTAAGCAGTGAGAGTGACACTGATTACCCGCTGCATTTGAGGGTAAGGCTGGAGCCCAGGTCTGGACAGCGCTGCTGAGGTTAAGGCCACTTTCAGAGTGAGGAGTAATTCACAGCCAGTTTGTTGTCACACCATGTCTTGTGCCGTTGAGCTCACTTAAGGTTCAGGAGTGTGGAGGCGTACAGCTGTACCAGGCTGGGAACTCTAGTCAGTGAAAGATGGACGAGGGGCCTTGGTCCTGACCCAGCTCTCTTTTCTCCAGATGGCCCGCTGTGTGACCTTGGTTCAGCTGTCCGTTTCCTGTGACCATCTCATTGATAAGGACATCGGCTCCAAATCTGACCCACTCTGCGTCCTTTTACAGGATGTGGGAGGGGGCGCCTGGGCTGAGGTGAGGTGGACCATGAAGGTTAGATTCATTGAAGGAGGGTAGGATTGTGTTTGTGGTTGGGGGTTTGCATCTATCTAATGCTTAGTGACCTCCTGCCACAGCTTTGCAGGACGGAGCGAGTCCGGAACTGCTCAAGCCCTGCGTTCTCCAAGACTCTGCAGATCGAGTACCACTTTGAGACCGTCCAGAAGCTACGGTTTGGAATCTACGACATAGACAACAAGACACCAGAGCTGGGGGATGATGACTTCCTAGGGGGAGCTGAGTGTTCCTTAGGTCAGGTAGGAATGGTCAGGGGTCAGGAGCACTATCAAATAGCCCTGCAGCTTCAACATGCTAGTCAAGCAGGACCCAGCCCTGTGTGAGACAGGTGCCCACGCCTCTCCCTCTTTGCTTTCCCCAGATTGTGTCCAGCCAGACGCTGACTCTACCCTTGATGTTGAAGCCTGGGAAACCTGCCGGGCGGGGAACCATCACAGTAAGGAGCAAAGCCTCGGTGGGCGGGGAAGCGGTTTGTGCAGTCAGTAATTCACAGTAACTCACAAGTCTCCTCTGTCTGCCTAGGTCTCAGCCCAGGAGTTAAAGGACAGTCGTGTGGTGACTGTGGAGGTGGAAGCTAGGAACCTAGATAAGAAGGTGTGTCTGGAAGGAGGCCTTGGGGAGCCAGGGGTTAAGGGGACAGAGGGCTGACCCCATGGCTGTCTTCCTGAGGCTTATAACTGGGGTCTCTTTGGCGTCGGCAGGACTTCCTAGGAAAATCTGATCCGTTCTTGGAGTTCTTCCGCCAGGGTGATGGGCAGTGGCACCTGGCATACAGAACAGAGGTGTGGCTCCTGGTGTCGGTTGGTTGGTGTGGGAAAGAACCTGCAGGGTGTGTGATTAGCAAGCTTGGGAACTGAGGGAGACCGACATTGGTGGGTAGGGGGCGGTGGGAACCAAGCCAGAGCTCACTGTCCTTGCCTTTAGGTAGTCAAGAACAACCTGAACCCTACCTGGAAGCGCTTCTCAGTCTCTCTTCAGCACTTCTGCGGTGGGGACCCCAGCACACCCATCCAGGTGAGGCGTTTACCTCTTTAGTGGACGCATCAAGGGATCGGCTCCTGGGACGAGACCTATTGCCTGCCTCGTGTCTCGCTTATACATATGTACACCTTCCCTCAGGTACGCTGCTCAGACTATGATAGTGACGGGTCACATGACCTCATCGGTACCTTCCATACCACCTTGGCCCAAATGCAGGCAGTCCCGGTAAGCGCTGGTCATAGAGCTTCAGCAGGGCCTAGAAGGCTGCTGCCCGGAATCAACTGTGGAGAGCAGAGCTTAGGTCCTGAGCTGGTGATAACGGCAGCGCTCTACTCTAACTTTTCTTTCCACCAGGCTGAGTTTGAATGTATCCACCCTGAGAAGCAGCAGAAAAAGAAAAGCTACAAGAACTCTGGAACTGTCTGTGTCAGGACCTGCCAGGTAAGGTGTAGCCCACGGGCGGGGCCCAGGCTCTCAGCTCCATTAGCAGGCCCCTGCTGACCGAGGCTGGCCTAACCCCGCTGTCCTCTGTAGGTGGAGACAGAGTATTCCTTCCTAGACTATGTGATGGGAGGCTGCCAGATCAACTTTACTGTAAGTTGGCTTCCTGGGGGCAAGTGAACTGGCCTTGACCTTACACTGAAGCAGCCTCACCGCCGTTCTTGGTCTCTTCCCAGGTGGGAGTGGACTTCACTGGCTCCAATGGCGACCCGTCTTCCCCTGACTCCCTGCATTATCTGAGCCCGACAGGAGTCAACGAGTATCTGACAGCACTCTGGAGTGTGGGCAGCGTGGTTCAAGACTACGACTCGTGAGTCCTGGGCTCAGGCCACTCCTGTTCCCCATACACCTTTCAGCCTCCAAGTCCCCTCACTGCTGCTCTTACAATCCATTGTCCTCCCACAGAGACAAGCTGTTTCCAGCATTTGGATTTGGGGCCCAAGTACCCCCTGATTGGCAGGTAAGCCCTCTTCTTCCGTCCCTCTATTTTCATTTTTGGTATCAGAATCCTAATTCCAGAGGCGAATTTATCTATTGCTTGACACCCAGCTTGAAGACGGGAGATAGGGGACCTGTTCTTGTAGGCATGAAAGAGAACGTGTAACAGGGGATTCAAGAGGCTAAAAGTGGGGGCGGGGGGCTGGAGAGATGGCCCAGTGGCTAAAAGCATGGACTGCTCTTCCAGAGGTCCTGAGTTCAATTACCGGCACCCACATGGCAGCTCAGAACTGTCTGTAACTACAAGATCTGACACCCACAGACATACATGCAGGCAGAACACCAATGCATATAAAATAAAAATAAATAAATTATTTAAAAAAAAAAAAAAGAGGCTAAAAGTGGGAAAACGGTAGGAAGAATCTAATTTTTTCTTTTCTGGTCTTGTTTTTTGTGTGTTGAGGCTGGCCTAAGTGTACAGAGATCCTAATGTCCCTCTGTGCTGGGATTAAAATGTACACTACTGTGCCCAGCCTTTTTTGTTTGTTGTTTTTTTCCTACTTTGCTTCTGAAAAACTCTCACCATGTAACTCGGGCTAGGCTTGTTTGTTTGTTTGTTTGTTTGTTTGTTTGTTTGTTTTAGTTAATTTTTTTTCTTTTTCTTTTTTAAAGATTTATTTATTTATTTATTTTTGGTTTTTCAAGACAGGGTTTCTCTGTGTAGCCTTGGCCACCCTGGACTCACTTTGTAGACCAGACTCACAGCGATCCGCCTGCCTCTGCTTCCCGAGTGCTGGGATTAAAGGCGTGCGCCACCACGCCTGGCTTATTTATTTTTTATATACACAGTGTTTTTGTCTGCATGTATGTCTGTGTACCAGAAGAGGGCACTAGATCTCACTATAGATGGTTGTGGGCCACCATGTGGTTGCTAGGTATATAACTCAGGACCTCTGGAAGAGCAGCCAGTGCTCTTAACCTCTGAGCCATCTCTCCAGCCCCCCCACCCCACCCCCCCTTTTTTTTTTAGATAGGGTTTTTCTGTGTAGCCTTGGCTGTTCTGGACTCACTTTTATAGACCAGACTGGCCTCGAACTCACAGCGATCCGCCTGCCTCTGCCTCCCGAGTGCTGGGATTACAGGCGTGCGCCACCACACCCCGCCAGGCTGGGTTTAAACTTGCACTCTTCTAGTCTTGGTTCCCTCTGTGCTAATATTAGAGGTTTGTACCGCACACCTGGTTCACTCATTGTCTTCTTGCCCTCAGGTCTCACATGAGTTTGCCCTGAACTTCAATCCCAGTAATCCATATTGTGCAGGTAAATCCCCTACTCTCCAGTGTGAGGCACCTCCACACCTGGGCAGTGAGCTTTTGTGGGTATGGACAACTAGGAGGGAGGATCCTATCTCTCAGTACAGTGGGATGGAAGTTTGAGCTAGCCTGGTGGAATTAAATTCATCTTATTACTGAAACGACTTGGGGCAAGTTACTTACCTCTGTGTGCTTTGGTTTTAAAATACAGCTATAATTTCCTGGGCCTGGTGGCCAGCTACTCAGGAGGCTGAGGCAAGGGAAGCAAAAGTTCAAAGCTTGCCTAGGCAGCTTGGTCTCAAAATTGAAAATATGGAAAGGGCTGGGTGGGCTGTCGTTGACCTTGCTGTGCTAAGGATAGAAACTAGAGCTTTATGCATATTGAATAAGTACTCTCACATCCCCAGCGCAGTGTGTGTGTGTGTGTGTGTGTGTGTGTGTGTGTGTGCGCGCGCGCGCGCGTGCGCGCGTGCGCTTCCCAAGCTTTTCTGTAAAGACCCAAGATTTGTGGCTTTCCAGCATTTCACATGACACCAAGTTAAAGTGAAAACTTTGACCTGATCTTATCTGACTTTTTATTTTATTTTTTTGGTTTTTTGAGACAGGGCTTCTCTGTGTAGCCTTGGCTGTCCTGGATTTGTAGACCAGGCTGGCCTTGAATTTACAGCGATCCACCTGTCTCTGCCTCCTGAGTGCTGGGATTAAAGGTGTGCACCCCCACCACTCCTGATTTATTTACTTTTTACTTTATCCTTTTTAATTTGCATATGTGTCTGTCTGTGTGTTGGCATGTCACTATGAGTACAGGTGTCCACAGAGGCCACAAGTGTCAGGTCTGGAGCTCGAGTTACGGAAGGCAGTGGAGCCACCTGGTGTGCGTGCTGGGAATCAATCTCAGGTCCTCTGGAAGATCAGTTCAGGTTCTTAGCCACTTTTCTCCAGCTCCTTATTGTTTTAGACAAGATCTCACTCTTGCCCCGACTATTCTAGAACTCACTATTTAACCAAAGCTGGCCTTGAACACCACGCAACCTTTCCGCCTCAGGCACAGGGGTGTCAAGACACAGAAGGATTTGGCCTCAATTTTGAATTTTTCTTTTTAATATTTATTTTATTTGCATTGTTATTCTACTTGCATGTATGTCTGTGAGAGGGTGTCAAATCCTGTGAAATTGGAGTTGCAGACACTTGTGAGCTGCCATGTGGATGCCAGGAACCAAACTCTGGACCTCTGGAAAAGCAGCCAGTGCTCTCAACTGTGTGGTGTGTGTGTGTGTGTGTGTGTGTGTGTGTGTGTGTGTGTGCGCGTGCACATTACACCATGACTTTCTGGAAGTCCTCTATCATGTCCTGAAGGATGAACTCAGGTAGTCGGCTTGGTGCAACTGCCTTAACCACAGAGCCATCACTGGCTTTGATTTCCCCCACCCAACCCCACTCCACCCCAAGGCAGAGTCTCTCGGTGTAGCCCTGGCTATCATAGACTCTCTCTGTACACCAGGCTGGCCTTGAACTCACAGAGACCCACCTGCCTCTGCCTCTCAGCGTGCTGGGGCTACATGTGTGCTCCACTGCGCCACCTTGACTTTTGCTTTTTCAGTCCTTGTTCCCGAAGCGTTTGACAGTGTTCTAGGGACTAGGCTGTCCTCCACCAGCCTTGTGCCCGGTGCCACTCACGCAGCCCTTTGCCCTGAGTACTTCAAGTGTGTTTCCTAAAATCTAGGACATTGTTGTTTTTAAAGATCCTGTGTTGCTGGGGAGTGAACCTAGGCCCTTGTGTGTGCTAGGGAGCTTAATTTACCACCGAGCTGTATCTCAGCCCCTTATTCCTGTCATTAATTTGTGGCTAACATTATTTTATTCTGATCTTTTTTGCATTTGAGTCAGGTTCTTGTAGCTCACACTAGCTGACATGGACTGCACTGCACCTCTAGACCTCCCTCATCCATATTGTTGCTGGTCCCCTTCCCCAAACAGTACGATCTACTTCATGTCACATATTCCGTTATCTTGTCATTATCTTATGGGGCCCTCTCTTTGAGACTTCTTCTGTCCCCTCATAGTCTCCTTTTTTTAAAACCTCCACATATATTACACACATATATTTGAATCTAAATTGTGTCTTCTTAGTCTGCCAAACTTTCTTTTTCCTTACTGAGACAAGAGTCTCTGTGTGTACCCGGCTGGGATGGCCTAGAACCATGTAGGCTAACCTTAAACTCATACCCAGGCCAGATGTGGCAGTTCACTCCTGTAACCCCAGCATTTGGGAGGCAGAGACAGGTGGACTCTGCCTTGTGGACTCAGTTCTCTCTCTCTAGCTTTATACGAGTCTGTGGCTGGAACTCAGGTCGCCAGGCTTGTGTACCAAGCATCTTTACCTGCTAAGCCATCTCACTGGTCTTAGTTGCTTTGTTAAGAGTGATCCCATGGGGCTGGAGAGATGGCTCAGAGGTTAAGAACACTGTCTATTCTTCCAAAGGTCATGAGGTCAATTCCCAGCAACCACAGGATAGCTCACAACCACATATAATGACATCTCTTGTTCTCTTTTCACATGAGGGCAGAATTTTACACGAATAATCTTTTTTAAAAAGATAGCGGTAGCCGGTTGTGGTGGTGCACACCTTTAATCCTAGCACTCTGGAGGCAGAGGCAGGTGGATTGCTGTGAGTTCGAGGTCAGCCTGGTCTACAAAGTGAGTCCAGGACAGCCAAGGCTACACAGAGAAACCCTGTCTCGAAAAACCCAAGAAGAAGGGGGGGGGAGGGGTGTGGTGCTGCGTGTGCTGAGATAAACATGCTAAACTATTTTGCCGCTCAGAAAATAACTCTTAATCTGGGGTTTCATTCACGATATTATTAATAGCAAGTCCTATCTTGTCTGCCCCTGAATTTTATTTGTTGGATAGACTTGTGTTCTGAGTGACAAAGGTGAAACACTTCCAGGTTTCCCAAGCTTCTGTGTTAAGGTGGGCTGATTTTAGGTCTAACTTAATTTCATGAGGTCTAAGATCTGTAAAACTGCAGTATTGTCTGCTTTTTTCTGTAGGTATCCAGGGTATTGTAGATGCCTACCGTCAGGCACTGCCCCAAGTTCGTCTCTATGGCCCCACCAACTTTGCACCCATAATCAACCACGTGGCCAGGTTTGCAGCGCAGGCTGCACAGCAGAGGATAGCCTCGGTAAGATCTGTGGCTAGGAGTGGCACTGCGGTGCCCAGGGCTGTACAGTGAGGGGTCGTGTGCATCCGGTTTGCAGGGAGGGGCTTGGGAAAGACGACCTGCCTTAATAAAGGAATGGGCTTGTCTCCAGCAATACTTCGTGCTGTTGCTTTTGACTGACGGCGCTGTGACTGATGTGGAGGCCACGTCTGAGGCTGTGGTGAAAGCCTCAAAGCTGCCCATGTCGGTGATCATTGTGGGTGTGGGTGGTGCTGACTTTGAGGTCATGGAACAGCTGGATGCTGATGGCGGCCCTCTTCGCACACGCGCAGGAGAAGCAGCTGCCCGCGACATAGTACAGTTTGTACCTTACCGACGATTTCAGAATGTGAGTTGAGAAAGATGCGATGGAAATGGGGTTGAGATAAAGCCTTTTTACCAAAGTCTGGGAAACTTAGCCCCCCCACCCCCCCTCCCCCGCCCTGACCTTGTCTTTCTTCTCCTGGCAGGCGCCACGGGAAACCCTTGCACAGACTGTGCTTGCAGAAGTGCCCGCTCAGCTGGTTTCCTACTTCAGAGCCCAAGGTTGGGCCCCAGTAAAGGCACCTCCAGCCCCAGCCAAGGGCCCCACACAGGCCCCCCAGGCATAGGTTCCGCCTGCAGCCTGCACAGCCTCTCGGCATGGACCAGCTCTGCACATTCTTCCCGCTTTATATCTGACACTTTTTTTTTTTTTTTTTTTTTTTTTGGTTTTTCGAGACAGGGTTTCTCTGTGTAGCCTTGGCCATCCTGGACTCACTTTGTAGACCAGGCTGGCCTTGAACTCACCGCAATCCGCCTGCCTCTGCCTCCCGAGTGCTGGGATTAAAGGCGTGCGCCACCACGCCCGGCTATATCTGACACTTTTATACGTGCTTCTGTTACTGTTGCTCTTTGACCTGCTGCCTGTCTCCAGAACCTTCTCAATCAGGAAAGATTAGTAAAGATCACCCTTCTTCAGGGGGATAGACTAGTTGTAGCCCTGCTTACGTTGACCCTGGACTTGAAAGGTCCCTTTGCTCTGATAACCCTGTTCATTCACTCCAGAACATACTTTGAAAACACGAAGTTTGAATGTAACGTATTCAAACTTGTCTCTTCCTCCTGGGGAAGCTGAGCTGGGAACCTGAACAAGATGGAAGGTGCTTCTTCATACGGGTAGCAAAGGTGAGAGATTGACACTTTAGAGCAGATTGAGGGCTGCTAGCCAGCCTTCTTGTGCTAGGGACCACTTGGGTAGCCCAGGCTGGCCTGGGATTCACCAGCTTGCTTCAACCTCCTGGATGCTGGAATTACAGGCATGTGCATTTTTTGTAGTCCTGACTTATTTGCTTTTTTGACATAAAATCTCATGTGGCTCAGGCTGGCCCTACGTTGTGTAGGATGACTTGAATTCCCAGTCTTCCTACCCCCCCCCCCCCTTCCCATTGGCCACACTGTGCCCACCTTAATAGCTTTTTTTATATTAAAGATTTAACATGTATATTCACTGTGGGGAAACTTCACAGGACACATCTTAACCACATTGCCAAGGCTGCCTTCAGACTCTTTGGACTCAAGAGGGTCTCCTCATGGAGTAGCTGGAACTGTGGTGCACTCAGTGCCTAGTTTAGAAAAACTAGGGAGGCGGGAGGGGAACTCCTAAATGCAAAATTAATATTTCACTCAACCTGTTGGACAGACATGATGGCTCACAATTTGAATCCCAGCACCAGGAGGCAGAGAGGCATTTTATAATTTTTTTTCTAGTCTAACATTGTTTCATATATCAGTATTATATAAAAATAGATAATGTGAACAAATATGGGTGGCTCATTGCTGTAATCTCAACACTCTGAGGCAGGAGGACTGCTGTGAGTGTGATGTGGAGTTACACTGTGAGTTTCAGGTCAGATAAAACAACTTTAAAAAGCTGTCACATATGCTGTTTGTATCTGGTTTGCAATTATTTTGGATGTCTTATCCACCAAAACTGCCTTCTCTTTTTCATGTCTATATTATTTTGTAAGAATATACCAGAGTTTACTAATTCCCTTAACCTACAGCGGCTTACTTTATTCTGCTTCCACAGATTTTTGAGGACTTGGTTCCTCGCTGTGGAAGATAGATCACCAAGGACACTTAGAATGTTCGCTTTTATAGGTTGCCTTCTGTAAAAGGCCACGGTCTCACTCATCCCACTTGCTAACCCATGGCCACCTTCTTTTTTTTATCTTTTTTTTTTTTTTTTGGTTTTTCGAGACAGGGTTTCTCTGTGTAGCTGGCCTCGAACTCACAGCGATCCACCTGCCTCTGCCTCCCGAGTGCTGGGATTATAGGTGTGCACCACCACGCCCGACATGGCCACATTCTTTCACCAAATTTCATCTTTAGTGTGCATTTGTTTCCTTCTATCGGAGAGCTATCGTCTCACACGTCATTGTTTCTCAGTAGCCTGTTCATGCACTCTTTGTTCCACAGCCTTTTTATTCTATTGTTCTTTTTGACATGTTAAAATATACTGTTTCATATTTTTATACTAAATATGCAAAATTTTTTATGTATGCTAACCTGCTTTTTAAAATGTATCTATATCAATAATAAATTCTCCTTCAGTGACTGCATTTGTTTTGTGTTTGGTCCTGGGGATTGTGTCTAGGGCCTAAGGCGTGCTAGAGTCAAGCTCTGCCATTTAACTTATCTTTGAATATATTTAGGGTTTCTAAAATTGGAAGGACATCTTCCACCACTTAGCTAGTTTGAAGATAGCCTGGGCTCCATAAGACTTTTTCAAAAGCATAAAGGCAGCCTTGCAAGATTGCTCACTGGGTAATGTGCTTGCATACAAGCCTAACAAGCTAGGGTCCATAAGAAGGCAGAAGGAGTATTAACTCGACAGAGTTGTCCTCTGATCTCAAAATTAAACGTGTGAATGGGAGCTGATTGAGGTCGCTCACCACTGCAGTCGCAGGAGTGTTGCCTTAAACTTTACTAACCTGGGCATAGTTATGGGCATAGTTATGGGCCAGCCCTAGATGGGGAAAATGTATGAAAAGTCTTAAAGATTTTGCTTCCTGCCAGGGGGTGGTGGCGCACACCTTTAATCCCAGCACTCAGGAGGCAGAGGCAGGTGGATTGCTGGGAGTTTGAGGCCAGCCTGGTCTGCGAAGCAAGTCCAGAACAGCCAAGGCTAATGGCTGACTTGCCCTTTCTTTTCTTTTTTTTTTTAAGATTTATTATGTATACAGTATGCATCAGATCACATTATAGATGGCTGTGAGCCACCATGTGGTTGCTGGGAACTGAACTCAGAACCTCTGGAAGAGCAGTCAGTGCTCTTAACTGCTAAGCCATCTCTCCAGCCCCCAACTTGCCCTTTCTGTATGTGGACTGAGAACTGAACCAGGAGAATGTCTGTGAGGGGGTCAGATGCCCTGGAACTAGAGTTCAGCTGTGAGCTGCATGTCAGTGCTGGGAAATGCAACCAGGTCCTCTGAAAGAGAAGCCAGTGCTCTTAACCACTGAGCCATTTCTCCAGCCCCAGGAAACCATGGCCTCTTACAGACTAGGCAAACTTGTACTCCGCCGGCTCTTTCACTGAGCTACACTGCCAGCTTCGTTCTAGATTTATTGAGATGGGGGGGTTTGTTTTTTGTTTTTGTTTGTTTGTTTGTTTTTGAGACAGAGTTTTACTATATAGACCAGGCTGGCCTAGAACCCAGGGATCTACCTGCTTCTGCCTCCCAAATGCAGTGATTAAAGATATTCACTACCATGTACAGCCTTTAGGGGTTTGTTTTGTTTTTAGCCAGAGTCTATGTAGTGACTACTCTGGCCTCAACCTCACAGAATTCCTCTTACCTCTAGCTGTTGAGTGCTGGAATTAAAGGCATCTGCGCACCAACATACCCAGCCCTTAGTTTTTAATTTTTATTTATTTTGTTTATTTATTGGTTTTTCGAGACAAGGTTTCTCTGGGTAGCCTTGACTGTCCTGGACTAGCTTTGTAGACCAGACTGGCCTCGAACTCACAGAGATCTGCCTGCCTCTGCCTCCCTTAGTTTTGTTTTTAATCTTAGTATTAATTTGTTCCCACTACATTTCTATGTATGTGTATGTACCATGGTGCACACACAAGTCAAAAGACAACCTGTGGGTCTTGGCTTTTGCTGAATTTTTATGTTTGGGTTTTTTGTCTTCTTGTACCACATGTGTGCCTAGTGCCTGAGAAGGCTAGGAAAGTGCACCAGGTCACCTAGAACTGAGCTACAGGTGGCTGTGATCGGCCATGTAAGTGCTGGGAATCAAACTCAGGCCTCCTGAAAGAACAGCCAGTGCTCTTCACCAGCACTGAGCCATCGCTTTGCTCATGCTTACGTCTCTGTTCCACCCTTAGGAACTCAAACCATTTGTTAGCACTTCACGCTCAACCAGTTCTTTTAACCATTACAGTGAAGACCCCTAGACAGGACAGAAGAGGAGACTATCCCTAAGGCCCTAGGAATGACTACTGCGTGGACTCCCCCAAGCCTGAGGCAGCTTTGACTCAAAAGTTTTCCAAATCTTAGCTTTTCAGTGTTTGCCAGAGGAGGGTTTCCCATCTGTCTGTACCTAGCAGGACCTGGGGACATTTCCACCAACCAGGGGTGCGGGTTAAGCACAAGCATGGCTTCAGCTGCCTGGCAGTTCTCCTGCCGAGTGGGAAGGCCTCTTGAGGATTCTGGCGTCACTTTTCACTAGTCTGTGACTGAGGCGAAATGCTTGCCTGAGCAGTTTCCTTCTGTGTACTGAGGGCGTCTCACTTGCAGTGCAGAATGCCCACAGCACCTCCTCTTGCTTGTCAGCTGCTGCTGCTGTGTGACTGGACATCTCTAGGAAAGGGGCTGTGCTGAAAGGCATCTTCTGCCACACGGCTATGCCACAAGGCAGCAGGAGCTTTGCCCAAAAATGACCTCTGAGCACCCGTGTAGTTTTCTGTAGCACAAATATCTCAATTCTACTCCAACCATCAGCATTTTTATTGGGGCCCCCCAGTGGCCCCTGTGGCATTATTCTGTGCCCATTCTGAGGTCCGCACACCATGGGCACGGACTCGATATAAACATGTGAAACGTGGATGGCCCCAGTTGCTTAGGATCTGAATCTTCACCTTGGGAAAGGCAGACGGAGGGTCGTTCTGAGGAGACAAAGGGGTCAAGACTGTCCACTCCGCCTGTATTCACAGCCCCGCCATCTTAGCACTCTCACCCTCAAGAGATAAACACACCTGTAAGTGGAAAGTCTGAATTTCAGATTTCTGCACATCAAAGACGAATCTTCCCAAGAACACTTCAGTCTTGTCATCAGCTTGGAGCCCCTGGTGGGTGAAGTGTATGAAAGAACCGTGAGGCAGGGAGGGGCGGGAGGGGACAACTGATGAGAGTCTCCGTGTGTTGAGTAGCTACACGTGCTCTGGCTTATGTTCTCTGGTAGGATACTTAGTGTGCAATGTAGGCTGGAAGAAACCTGGACCGGCAGTGCGTCTTAGCACCAGGGATGCTAAGCCGGTACTGTTGAGTTTAAAGTCGGACTGAGCTGCATAGAGTGACCCTGTCTTAAGCAAACAAACCAAGCTCTTAGAAGGTTGTTAGCAGGGCTAGAAAGACAGTTCCTGCAGAGGACCCAGGCTGGGCTCCCAGCACCCACATGGTAGCTCACAACTGTAACCCCAGCTCCAGAGAAGCCAACACCCTCTTTCTGACTTCCTGGGGCACTAAGCATGCAGGCAAAACCGCACTTTTTTCTTTTTTTTTTAAATTAAAAGGTAAAGCCGGGCGTGGTGGCACACGCCTTTAATCCCAGCACCCAGGAGGCAGAGGCAGGCGGATCGCTGTGAGTTCGAGGCCAGCCTGGTCTACAAAGTGAGTCCAGGACAGTCAAGGCTACACAGAGAAACTCTGTCTCAAAAAACCATAAAAAACAAAACAAAATAAAAGGTAGTGTGACTGATGTAATCTCTTCTTTTAGAGCACTATTGTCCTTCTTCAGATGAGAGGAGACACAGTGCTTTGCAGATGGAGTGAAATAAGATGTGTAGAATTTGGCAAGGTGTACCTAATATCTGGATATGGTTACAACCTACAGCCGCCTGTGAGGCAGATGGAACTATGTCCAGTTTATTTATTTATTAATCTCTGGTTTTGGTTTTTTCAAGACAGGGTTTCTCTGTTGTAGCCTTGGCTGTCCTGGCCTTGCTTTGTCGATCATGCTGGCCTCGAACTCACAGAGATCCGCCCTCCTCTGCCTCCCAAGAGGTATGTTCAGCTTAGAGATGACCAATGACAAATATTGGCTTAGTGTTTCCTAAATAAAATTCCCCACCTTCTGGCCTCAGCCCCACTCACAAAGACTGCAAAGTCCCGGGGTGCACTGCTGGCTCCTCCAGTGTGTGCCACGGTGGGTGGAGGGTGCTGCAGGGTGATGTCGCTTAACTGCACCTGACCTGGCAGTCGGATCACCACCTGGCCCTGGTCACCTTCAAAAGCCCAGCAATTTCCAGGAAACACATCTGGCTGCGGGGATTTGGGCAGACCGTCAGAACATATGACAAACCCAGGAGAGCAGACAGCATTGAGCTATACAGCAAGACCTCGACTCAGGACTGCTGCTCAGGCCCCCGAGCTCTGCCTCCTGCCCTGGTTCTTGCCTAGACAGATGAGGCAATGGTGAGTCCCCAGCACTTACAGTTCTTTGCAGTTTAACCCCGTCCTTGGCTTGGCAGGAGGAGCCTTCCCACACCATGCCAGACCCTGTCTCCAATGGGACGCCTCCCAAGGCCAGACTGACCTCAGCCCCAGTCGTCCATCCACCTCGCTGATTCTTGTCCTTACCCCAGCTCTGGCCTGTTGGTAACCATCTCCAAGCACCCTGGCTCCAGGCCTACCTCCAGTATGACTGAGGGTGGGCGTGCATAGTTCCAGAAGCTCAAGCGATTCCAGAAGTAGGCAGTGTTCGTATCCTCATAGTCACTGGATGTCTTCTCCAGGTCGATGGAGGCTCCTGGAACAGGTACAAGGCGCTTTCAGGGACTCCCCAGGCCTTCTCACCAATGCGGTAGAATGGCTGTCTAGGATGAGCTCCAATTCTTTCCGCATAGCCGCGTCTTACCCACAGAGCTCAGCGCGTAGTCAGGTTTCCGCACAAAGTCCTCACTCAGCCTCTGGAACACGAGCTTGGCCACTCTCTAAAGAGGCAGAGGGCAGACCAGGAGGGTTGCAGGCTAGCCCACAGGTGGGCCTGTTTCTCAGTAACTCAAGCTCAGAGATAGCCAAGGGCCTTGGCAAAGATTCCCCACGGTGGGTAGGGATCCGGCTTGAGACTGGTATCTGGCTCAGGGCCCAGGGTGTGGTAGTTCCAAAGCACAGCCTTCGAGTGAACCAGCTGGGCCCCTGCGCCCCTGTGCAAGGGCCTCACCTCACTATGGGCTGCACGAACGCCTGACACCTCCTTGTGGAGTTTGTCCAATTCGACCTGGAGCTGCTGCAGTTGCTGACCCTGGGAGTGCACGCGCTGGTGGTACTGGCTACAGTTGGGAAATAAATAGGCAGCGCAGTGTTTAGCTAGCTGTCGCTGGGCAGGCCTTTTGGAAGGCTCCCACAGATGGATGCAATTTCAGAGCTGCCCAGCCCCACCCCAGCTGCCCTCTTTTACCTTAGAGTCAGCATCTCCTTAGGTTCCTGTTGAGGAAAGGACAAGTAAGTATAAGTCCCCCCAAGTCAGCACCTGTGGCTGGCTAGACTCAGAGGCCCTTCCCTGTTTGGGAATTACTCCCCTTCCCTACTGGGAACTGTGCTCCAAGGTCAGGGATGCCCCCGACACACACAACCTCCACCCTTCTCGGAGGGGGGCAGTCTCCCCAACTCACGTTCTCCAAAGGAGGGACCAGGTACAGAATCCCCCACCAGAGTACTGGAGAAAGAAGGGGGAAGGGGCGTCTTCTGGAATAAGGGTACAGGGAGGAAAGCAAAGGGGTTGGGGTGGGGCCTAGGGCAACAGGAGGACTGTGGGAGACCCAAGCGGGGCAGAGGGCGGTGTCAAGAGGAGTGGGCTGAGGGCCACAAAGACGTGGGGTCCAGATTTGGTTGCAACCTTGCAGAGCTGGGTTCCCCAGGGAATCGAGGCTCCTCACCTGCCAGAAAGATGCTCAGGAGCGACACAGCAGTGAACACGAAGCGGACGGAACAGACCTCCCTAAGGAACGGGAATGGATGCAGATGTCCACAGCCTCTAATCCACTCCTGCCTGGACCCCAGGGTCCTAGATTCTCACTCCCACCCCCACCCCCGACCCCTAAAACCCCAAATTCCTGGGAACAGGACTCAGCCAGATCTGAATCAGCTCAAGCCTAGGTGGAGGCCCAACTCTGCTGCCCTCCCCTAAGATGTGCCCCTCCCCCTGACCTGTACACTGTGACCAGCACGTCTCCTGCCACAGATAACAACACGCTCAGCACCTGAAAGAGGAAGCCTGGGGACGGGGACGCCAGAAGCAGCTCAAGAGAGGGCAAGCCATGAGAGAGAAGTGACGTAGTGCAGGTTCGGAAGGAGACCTGGGCGGGGGGGGGTCGCAGGGGGGGGGGCCGTGGGGGGGGACAGTGGTCAAGGGCCTGGGGCTCAGAAGGCAAGGGTGGGCTGGGGAAACGAGCTAAGGATGGACACTCGGACCCGGGCTGGCGGAGGAGAACTGGGGTTCCGAGGACCGAGGTCAGAGGGGATGGGGCTGGCCTGGCTCGTACTCAGGAAGCTCTTGGACACCCGCGGGGTAGGCATCTCCTGCCTCAGATCCAGGGATGGGAGAAGGTTGAGTTGTTCCTCCAAGACTACAGAAGACCCAGCCGGTTCTGTGGGAGCCCAGGGCTCCATTGAGGTTTTGTGCACCGCAAGCCCTCTCTCTCCCCCCGGGGGGCCCGGGCGCAGGCTCCTGAGCCGAGTGCCAAACAGCTGGGCAGCCTCTCAAACCGGCCTTGGTCCTGCCGCACCCCCCCACGCCCACGCCCCCCCCCACTCCCTGCGCACCCCAAGACCCGGGACAGGCAGGAGAGGCTCAGTCAGCAACAGAACCCGCCCCAGCCTGAGTCCAGGATGCCACTCACGCCGGCGCTCCGGCGCCTCCTCAGCCATGCCCAGTAGTCACTGGATTGCCTCCGCCCGCTCCCGGGACCAGCCATGGCACCGAGCCCCGCCCCTCGGGGACTCGTGTTGAGCACGCCCCCCTCAGGCGCGAGCACGGAACTGCACCCGAGTCCGCGCCGGGCCCCGCCCCCCGAGCCCGCCCCGCCCTCTCGCCCCCGGGTTCGACCCCGCCCGCACCCGAGGCCCCGCCCCTCACGGTTGCCGCGCCACAGGCGGTCTGCCCATTGTGGCTCCGAGGCGCAGGCTTCGGCCGAGAGCTTCCTGCCCGCGTGTCTCCTCCGGGCACTCCTGGGCTTAAGGCGGGCTCACCGCAGCTCGAGCCCCGGGCCCTTCTGCCCTCGGGCTCCCCGAGCTCCGGCCCAGCGGACCGGCGCTCATTGCTGTCCCCCGAAGTCGCGCTGTGGGAACTATTGCTGTTCTCGCTGTAGAAGTTGGGCGTGTGCCTGTGAGAGGATGCGGCGGAGCCGGAGCGGGGGCTCCGCCGCATCCTGACCTGGGCCTGACCCCCCTGGGAAGCCGAAGTCGCCGCGCAGCCAAAGCCCTAGACCCTCCCTCAGCTGCCTCGCGCCGCCGGGTCTGACCCTGCCTGAGCCCCAGGCGGCGCGGCCCGACTCAGCCCTTGCTTTGCGACCCTATCGTCACAGAGGAGCCACGCCACAGAACCCGTGACGTCACTGGAGTCAAGCATGCTCCCCCACCCCAACCTGTGTGTGTGTGTGTGTGTGTTTCAGATAGGGTCTGGCTATCTTTAACTTTTTTTAAAAAAATATTTATTACATGCACAGTGTTTGCCTGCATGTGTGCCAAGCATTGTGATCAGAGCCAGTCAGTCCCCATCTGTCCCTGCCCTGTGTCCTGTTTGAGAATTCCTTTGGGTTCCAGTTTCTCTGACAGGTAAAACTCACTCTCAGCATCTAAGTACTGTGAGATCTAACCTGGACCTCACTTGAAAAGAGAGCAATGTTGGACCTTCTTGACCAACAAGACAGGTTTTTTTCATGCCTGGCACTGGAGTTTCTGGTAGTCTTTGGCTCTTGAGAGAAGCGTTACTACATATATAAATATATGTGTGCACACACACATTGAGAAGACACATACACACATAACAAATTTTTCTCCACTGATAAAATAAGCCAGTTCAAGCAGAATGAAATGTTAAACAGGCACCTCAGCCATTTGCCCCAGGTCTGACAGCCAACATCCTTTTGTTGACTATTTCCTGCTAACCTTGAGACATTACTAAGGTCTCCCAAAGCTGGAATGGTGGCCAAGTTGAGGAAGAGCAGGCAGATACCCAGTCTCTGCAAGGACCACCTGGGGCTAGTTGCCTTGGACCTGTCCTGGATGCAGATTTTGAAGAAACACCTGGACATTAGGGGCAGAAGATAAAGTTAAGTAGGTTAGGTTAGGGAGAACATTTTTTTCTTAGCTGTACATTTGGAACTTTTAGGCCCATGGTCTTGGTAGTTGAAGGAGGGGAAAGGGGGAAGGGATCCCATACCAGCCTCAGGATAGACTAGGGGGGAAACAGATTGTTGATTGACACTACTTACCTGGAGTTCATTTGACCTGTGAGAGGGGTCTCCAAGTTGATTCCCTAAAGTTTACAAGAATAATTTTGTTTGTTTGTCTTTGTTTTTCCAGACAGGGTTTCTCTGTGTAGCCTTGGCTGGCCTCAAACTCACAGAGATCCTCCTGCCTCTGCCTGAGTGCTGGGATTACAGATGTGTAATCCCTCTGCCCCTAGGCCACAAGAATCATTTTAAGTTTACAAAAAGATAAGTTTCTGGCATATTAGCCACCACCATTCTATGTAATCTGTACTGAAACCCACATTGTAGAGAAGGCAATAGACTTGCACTTTTGTATCATAGTAAAAGCTTGGGAAACAAATTTGCATTAAAATTATGAACACTAAAGGCCAGCCTGGTCTACAAAGCAAGTCCAGAACAGTCAAGGCTGCACAGAGAATCCTGTCTTGAAAAACAAAAAAAGAAAAAGAAAAAGAAAAAAACACTAGGGGAGGGGAATAGGGCAGAAAAGGGAGGAAGGTTGGGACCAGGAAGATATAAACAGCCGGGCATGGCCTGGTCTACAAAGTGAGTCCAGGGCAATCAAGCTACACAGAGAAACCCTGTCTCAAAAAACAAACAAACAAACAAAAAAGATATAAGCAAGGGGATAACATTCAGGGTGTAATCTGAATAAATTATAATAAATTTTAAAAAAAAATTTTTTTTTTTTTTTTGGTTTTTCGAGACAGGGTTTCTCTGTGTAGCCTTGGCTGTCCTGGACTCACTTTGTAGACCAGGCTGGCCTCGAACTCACAGGGATCCGCCTGCCTCTGCCTCCCGAGTGCTGGGATTAAAGGCGTGCGCCCCCACGCCTGGCCAAATTTTAAAAATTTAAAGTATGAACACATGTCTCAAAAAACAGAAAAAAAAAAAAGTGTTAACACTCAGCTGGGCGTGGTGGCGCAATGCCTTTAATCCCAGCACTCAGGAGGCAGAGGCAGGCGAATGCCTGTGAGTTCGAGGACGGCCTGGTCTACAAAGTGAGTCCAGGACGGCCAAGGCTACACAGAGAACTGTCTTGGGAAAAAACAAAACAAAACAAAACCCAAAAAACAAGATCAAGTGAAATTTTTGCCTCTTCTTTTCCACAGGTTTCTGTCTTCCCTGAGCTCATCTTAAAGAGTGTTCATGCTTTATAAGACTGGATGTATATAAATTTAGCACAGTGAGAACCGCTTTCAAGTCTATAATTAAAGACAACCAAAGGAAACTTGAAACCTTGAGTTTGAGCCAGGTTTGGTGGCATACACCCATAATCCCAGAGGTAGGCGGATCGCTGTGAGTTCAAGACCAGCCTGGTCTACAAGGAGAGTTCAGACCAACCAAGGCTCCACAAAGAAACCCTGTCTTGAAAAACAGAAGCAAAACCAAAATGAAACAAAAACCTTGAGTTTGTGACCTATTGTAATAGTGGATCATATAGGGGAAGGCTTTGTCAGAGGCTTCTAACAGAGACTAATAATTTATCAGAACTCTATTGATTAATGTTAAAGCTCTGAACTTTTTGTTGTTGTTGCTTGTGTAGCCTTGGCTGTCTTGGACTGGCTTTGTACCCCAGGATGTCCTTGAACTCACAGAGATCTGCCTGCTTCTGCCTCCCCAAATGCTGGGATTAAAGGCGTGCACCACCGTGCCTGGCGAAAGCTCTGAACTTCTGAAGTCTTAATTCAGTTGTAGCATAGTGAGGGGAAGAAATCTGAAGCATTTTTCGCCCCTCTTATATATCTTAAATCACGTTGCTATCACCATTTAAACTTTCACATCCTCCAACCTTCATAATTTGCATTTCCCAACCTTAAAACACCTTCATAGACCCTAAAACAGTTTCTTAGATCCTCACAATTTAAAATTTCATATCCTCGGAACTTACATAAACTTTATACTTTACTAGGCTGGCCTCAAACTCACAGCGATCTGCCTGCCTCTGCCTCCCGAGTGCTGGGATTAAAGGCGTGCGCCACCACACCTGGCTACACTTTTTTTTTTTCCTATCCAATTATTCACCCAGACACAGGTGGTTGACTACTGGGAGCAGTTACTATAAAGCAAGTTCCTTTAAGTAAGGGAATAGTAAAAAAGTAACTTAAAGCCTGTTTTCTGAGTCTGGTAACCAGGTTAACTGTCTAGACCCTAGCGGCTCTAGGAAAGTGAGGCCTGTGGCCTGATTTTTTTCACACGAGAAAGCAGCTGAAGGCTTGGTTTCTGCTGTTAAAAACTGATAAATTTTTCACTAGTCTGGTCTTCAAACTCATCAGAGGCCTGAGAAGGATAAATTTCACCTGAGTAAGCAGGAAGTGAAGACCAAGCAGTTTCCTTACCGGCTGCCTGGTCAGTTGCCGCAGGTTCCTCCGTGTCTGTGGGGCAGCCATCTTCAGTCACCAGCCCCAGAAGATTTGACAGACTTTTCTGTGAAGCAGAAATTTTGGAGGGATTGTCCTATCTTTGTCTAGGCAAAGTAAGGCAGTCAACTTCCTGGTGTCCTGGCTGTCCACACTTTGGACTTCAGCAGTCAAGACAAAGGACAATCTACAGCCCTGTGGCCAGCTTGTCACATTTGAAGCAAGCTCCAGGTAGGGGTTCTTCCGAGGAGATTGGGGTGCTGCCAGGAGCTGGTGCCTTTCTATCATGAAAAGCTTTTTTATTAAACTTTGTTTTTTCGAGACATGGTTTCTCTGTGCAGCCTTGGCTGTCCTGGACTCGCTTTGTAAACCAGGCTGGCCTCGAACTCACAGCGATCTGCTTGCTTCTGCCTCCAGAGTAGTGCTGAGAATAAAGGTGTGCGCCACAACACCTGGTTTTTTAAATTATTATTATTATTATTATTTGCTTTGTTTTTTTGTTGTTTTATACAAGGTCTCTGTATACCCTTGACTGCCCTGGAACTTGCTCTGTAGACCAGGCTGGCCTTGAACTCACAGTGATCTGCTCGCTTCTGCCTCCCTAGTGCTGGGATTCAAGGCATGCTCCACTGCTGCCCAACTAAAATACTAATAGAATGATTTATTTTTAGTTTTTCGAGACAGGGTTTCTCTGTGCAGCCCTGGCTGCAGATTCAACCTTGTCTCTGTCTCCTGAGTACTGGGATTAAAGGTGTGCACCACCACTGCTCAGCTTTGCTGGCTAGTTCTGTCAATGTGAAACAAGATGTAATCTTCTGAGAGGGGAAATCTCAGTTGAGAAAAAGGCCTCTATAAGATCACAGGCTTGATGGGGAGGCTTCTTAATTAGTACATGATGGGGGAGGGCACAGCCAGCCCAGTGTGGATTGGCTCATCCCTGGGCTGGTGGTCCTTGGGGGCTGGAGAGATGGCTCAGAGGTTAAGAGCACCACCTGCTCTTCCAAAGGTCCTGAGTTCAATTCCCAGCAACCACATGGTGGCTCACAATCATCTATAGTGAAATCTGGTGCCCTTTTCTGGCATGCAGGTGTACATGCAGGTGAAACACTGTATACTTAAATAAATAAATATTTAACAAAAGAGAAGACGAGAAAGAGGAAGAAAGGCGTGAGGAGCAAGGCAGTAAGCAGAACTCCTCCACAGCCTCTGCCTCCAGCTTGAGCTCCTGCTCTGGGAGGAAGAGGGGTGGGTAGAATAAACCTTTCTTTCCTGCACAAGTCGCTTAAGGTCATGGTGTTTCATCGGAGCAGTTGTAAGATTAACTCCCTAAGTTACTTTTGGTGTTTTATCACAGCGATAGAAAGAAAACCAAAGCAACGCCCTTGAGGCCTCACAGACTAGCAGGGACCAGACTGAGAGATCCTGCCTTCTCCATCCCTATCCTGTGTCAGCTCCCTGCCCCACAAAGATGGTACTGGAGGTGGGGGGAGCTCTGTGCTCACAACAGGGACCTTCCCCCCATCCCTCGGGCCTCCATCCTTCCCCACCCATGACCTCCAGGCCTGGCCCCCCTGTGTGTTTGACTAAAGGGAAAGGATTGCTGAACCTGCTGGGTGAGTCCAGTGAGTCATGGACAACGGGTGGGCAGAAGGGCAAGGCAGCAGACGGAGAGCCAGTGGCCCTGCAGCCATGGCTCTGATTGTGTGTGTGAGGCACCTAACAGGGCTGCCGGGCAACCATGACCGACAAGTGAGGCTCTGCTTTCGCGGTGAGACTTGCATGGATGGTCTAAGGATTTTTAGAATTGGGGAGCTCTCTGTTCTTTTTTTGGCGGAGGGGGGGTAGGGGGTATTGAGACAGGGTCTCTCTATGTAGCCTTGACTGTCCTGGGACTCGCTTTATAGACCAGGCAGGTCTTGAACGAACGCCTCTGCCTCCTATGTGTTGGGATTAAAGGCGAGCGCCACCACCAGCCGGCTTTTTTTTTTTTTTTTCCTCTCAAGACAGAGTTTCTCTGTGTGACAGCTCTAGCTGTAACTGGAGACTAGGCTGGCCTTGAACTCACAGAGATCCGCCTGCCTCTGTCTCCCAAGTGCTGGGATTAAAGGCGTGTGCCACTCCCTACCCCCATCCCTACCCTATCCCCCACCTCCACCCCCTTACCCCATCCCCCTACTTCATCCCCCAACCCCAACCCTCTACCCCATCCCCCTACCCCCATCCCTCACCCCCACCTTCGCCTCAGCTCTCCATTCTTCAGGCCTAGACCTCCAACTGAAAACCCGGTCAGCTCTGTCTGACCTGTCTCCCTCGTCCATGGCTTCTGCTTCTTTCCCTACCTTCTACTTTTCCTTTAAGTGTGAGGGAAGACCTAGCCAGCGGGCCACGGAGGCAAATGAGTTTGTTTGTGTGTGGGGGCTGCTAAATGACTGGCTTCATTTTTGAGCAGGCTTTACCCAGAAAACGAGGAAAATTCACTGTGGCCGAGAAGCGGATGTTGGTGAGGTCAGTAGAGCTGGTTCCTGGCTGGAGAGTATGTTCCGTGTGTTCCTTTCCGGGTCCACCCTGGGGCAGAAAGGGCTCATTCCTGGACTTGGAGGGTGTGGTCTCCAGACATGGTGTGAGTCTCAGGTAGGAGAGTTCAGACCTGCCTTGAGATGTCAGTCTGATACCTAGCAGGATTACTTCTTGATTGGCAGTGAGCCCCACATGACTGAAGCCCACTCCCTGTTGGAGGGGTTTGGTCAGGCTTGGAAGCTCTAGGGGGTAGCCTCATGTTTGCACAGCCAGGGATAAACTTTGGATTGGTTGTGAGGGCATCAACCCAACACTCTTCCTGTCCCTAGGTGTTTCGTTGGCCCCACTATGGATCTCCTCTGGCTGGGGAGAGTCTGTTTGTGCAGGTGGTCAATTGCAGCCGTGTGTTCAGCCCCAGGTGAGTAGACCTGAGGAGGCCAGGGAATGCCTTTGGTGTCATCTATCCCGCTCTCTCACTCCTCTGCTCCACGCCACTCTTCTAGGTCCCTGGGGACCCTGGTGATTTCCCTGCAGCAGCTGCAGAATGCTGGCCATTTGGTGCTGAGGGAAGCTCTAGTGGATGAGAGGCTCCGAGTGTCCCCAGTAAGTGCCACCAGCCCACCTTCAGCAAGCCTGAGCCGCCTCCAGACAGAGGGTTCCAACTACCTGAGAGGAAAACCTCAGCCAGACAGGCTTGGCAGCAAGCACCTGACCCCAGCTTAGGCTCCCTGCTGGCCCTGCCAGGTCCTTATGTGGGCCAGAAACAGGTTCATTTCTGAGTCCAGGGATGTGGTGTGTGCACTGTTGTTGCTCCTAGGGTCTGGGGTAAGCTCACTTCTTTTCTTTCTTTCTTTCTTTTTTTTTTTTTTTTTTTTTTTTTTTTTTTTTTTTTTTTTGGTTTTTCGAGACAGGGTTTCTCTGTGTAGCCTTGGCCATCCTGGACTCACTTTGTAGACCAGGCTGGCCTCGAACTCACAGCGATCCACCTGCCTCTGCCTCCCGAGTGCTAAAGGCGTGCGCCACCACGCCCGGCCTCACTTCTTTTCTTATGTGGACCTGGCTCTAAATCTTAGACCTGCCACAGCCCACTGGAGTACCTAATGGGGTTAGTTACTCGGCATCTCTAAGCTGTTTCTTCACTCTCATATAACAAGAGTCTGACTTATGGCTAGTTTTTTTCTAGACAAGCTTTCTTTCTTTTTTTCTTTCTTTTTTTTTTTTTTTTTTTTGGTTTTTTGAGACAGGGTCTCTCTGTATGTGTAGCCCTGGCTGTCCTGGACTTGCTTTGTAGACCAGACTGGCCTCAAACTCCCAGAGATCTGCCTGCCTCTGTCTCCCGAGTGCTGGATAACAAAGCTCACTAGCTGAACGAAGGGGTCAAACACTAAGCAAACACCCACACAAGTAAAAGTTTGCCATGGTGAGTGTTACTGGAGGAGGGCCCAGTACTGGGCAGTCAGAGTGTCTGACCAGTTTGTGGCCTCGATGGGGAGGGACGAAGAGTTTCCCTGAGGAGACTATGCTTGCTTGAGCTTAGAACTGAAGGCTCTAGGTGCTAGGTAGGGCGGAGAGCATTCAGAGGGAGAAGGCTAAATATGTAAAATACCAATGTGCTTATAGGGTAGCTGAGGTGCAGAGCAGGACAGAGACCTGGAAGGAGCCAGAGCTGGAAAAGCCGTCATGTAGTGGGCCACGGAGACCAAGGACAGTGAAAGACCAGGCGCAGGGGATAAGTGCACACTGAAGCTGAGTTTTGTTGATTGTTGTATAAGTGTTTATTTTTGTGTTTTACAGGCTCAGGTTTGATTGTTCTCAGGGCTGCTGAGCCCAAATCCAAGCCTTTCTGAATGATAGGCAAGCACTCTACCGGAGCTGCACCCCCAGCCTCAAGTCTTTTATTTATCTTCTTTTTATCTATAGCTGAGCATGGTGGTGCACATCCTTTTTTTAAAAAAAATTTATTATGTATATAGTGTTCCACCCGAATGTGCACCTGCACACCAGAAGAGGGCACCAGATCTCATTATAGATGGTTGTGAGCCACCATGAGGTTCCTGGGAAATTGAACTCAGGATCTTTGAAAGACTAGCTGGTGCTTTTAACCTCTGAGCCATCTCTCCAGCTCCTGGGTGATGCACATCTTTAATACTGGCAGGGGCAGAGGCAGAGGCAGGTGGATCTGTGAGTTCAAAGCCGGTTTGGTTTATATAGTAACTTCCAGGCCAACTAGGGCTACACAGTAAAACCCTTTCTCAAAATTTGTATTTTAAATGTTTCTTTTTTTAAGATTCACTTCTTCATGTATTTATGTATATGAGTGCCCTGTCTGTGTGTATAGCTACATGCCAGGAGAAGGAATCAATCCCATTATAGACGGTTGTAAGTCACCTTGTGACTGCTGGGAATTGAACCTGGGTCCTCTGGAAAGGCAGCCAGTGTTCTCAACAGCTGAGCCATCTCTTCAGCCCTTAAACATTTATCTTTTATGTGTGCATGAGCCTTTGAATAGACACCTTCTCTGAGTCAGATCTCCACCCTGTAGCTTCTGGGCATCAAACTCAGGTTGTCAGACTTGGCAGCCAGCCCCCTTTAACCTACTACGCCGGCTCCTGAGCCCATCCGCCCTTAGTTCCCAAGAAGATTGTGAGTATTTTATTTAAAAAATAATAATCTTTAATAATTCTACAAGAGCTAGGTGTGGTGGCGCACACCTGAGATCCCAGCACTCAGGGAGGCAGAGGCAGGCTGAACTCTGTGAGTTCGAGGCCAGCCTGGTCTACAACACGCGTCCAGATCAGCCAAGGCTACACAGAGAAACCCTGTCTCGAAAACCCAAAACCAAAATAATTCTACGAGATTTTAGTTCAATTTATTTTGATCATATTTAGCAACCAACCCTTCCCACATGGATCCTCTCTACCCTGAACTCCCTTCCCAACCAACTGTGTATTTTCTTCTGTTTTTCCACCCCTAATTGTGGAAGACCCAGGGTATTGTTGTGAGATCTTAGTAGCCCCTTTCCCATAAATAAAGACACCAAGTCCTTTTAATATTTCAAAGCTTTGGCCTTAGCTGGGCAGACTCTCAACTAGCTTATCTAAGTTAACCTGACCACCTAGGCCCAGCCAGCCAGGTAGCTAGCTATATCTTCCAGGCCTGTAGTCAGCTCTGTCTCCTCTCATCTCTCTTGGCAAAAAAAAAAAAAAAAAAAAAAGCCTTAATTTCTTCTTCCTAGAGTTCCTTTCTCTCCACAGGAAGTCCCACCTTCCACTTCCCTCTCTGCCCAACTACAGGCTGTCAGCAACTTTTATCATCCAATCAGGGACAATTTAGAAGGCAAGGTTTACACAGATCATTCTGAATATGTGAGAATTTGCTCATAGGACAAGAAGGATCTTGGGGGGCGGGGCAAGCAATTAACATTTGAACACATAGCCTCTCCGGATCAACCCCAACACCTGACAAAAGTTCGGTTTGTGTTGCCCAGCTGATGGTGTCTTCCTTGGAGTATAGTCGACCTACCAGGGGTCATGTCATTAAAGAAAGCTGCCTCAGGCTCTTCTAGCAGCAATCAAGTGCTGTAAATGCTAACACTGTTATAGTCAGCGAGGAACACGCTGTTACAGACGGAGGCCGAGAGGGTCTTTATTTACAGAGGGCATGTAAGGCGGTTGTCCTGGTACGCTCTCAGCCTATGTCAGCTTGAAGGGACTGATGGAGACTATATGTGGTTTTAGATTCAGGTGGTGCTTGACCTGAAGTATCAGCCCCCTGATGGAGCTGCTGGAACCTGGGCAGAGGAGGACTTTGGGACACCCATTCGAGACAGGTGACCCTCTAGTAACCTACACAAGGTCTGGTGTCCCCAGATGAAGCTTGCCCTGAAGAGAGAAAAGTCACGCTCACCTCCATCCTGGGTCGGCTGGGTACTGTGACTCTCAAGTGTGTTCTCACCCCTCTGTTTTCCCCTCCAGCTCAGAGCTGATCATCCCCAATGTGGGCTTCCAGGAGATGGAGTAAGTGTGGGGGTGATTGGGAGCCACTGGAGTCAGTTGTGAGGTTAGGAATCGGTAACATGAGTCAAGGGCTGAGATTTGGATGGATGAATTATATAAGGTGGAGGTCAATCCTTACAGCAGGACTAGGTTCTGAAGTTAGAATGATCTCCACTGTTAGTCCAAGGGCCAGGCGTGGTGGTGCATGCTTTTAATTCCAGAACTCGGGAGGCAGACGGAGGTGGATCTCTGTGAGTCCTGGACCAGCCTGCTAGTCTACAAAGAGAGTTCCAGGACAGCCAGGGCTACACAGAGAAACACTACCGGGGGGGGGGGGGGGGGGGGGGGGGGCAAAAGCCAGGCATGGTGGTGCAGGCCTTTAATCCCAGCACTTAGAGAGGTAGAGGCAGGTGGATCACTAGGAGTTTGAGGCCAGCCTAGTCTACAAAGTGAGTCCAAAACAGCCAAGAGTACACAGAGAAACCCTGTCTCAAAATAAACAACAAAACAAAAAGAGTTCATCCAAAACTTGCCATGGTAGTGTATGCCTTTAATCCCAGCACTGGGTAGGCAAGCAGATCTCTATGGATTTGAATTCTAGGACAGGCAGGGCTTTTACACAGAGAAACCCTGCTTCAAAAACAAAACAAAACAAAACAAAACAAACAAACAAACAAACAAACAAAAAAGAGTTAGTCCTGGTATAAGTGGAGTCAATCTGAAGGTCAAAGGTCAATCCTAAAATAATTAAAGACAAGGAATGCCCAGCAACAAGTGTGAGGTTCTAGGCATGACCTTTGACAGCGAGTTCTCTCAGGCCCAGGGAGGCCCGGCTGGATCAACGGACAGTGGCTCTGGGCCGAAGGCTAGCTCGAAGCCTAGGAACACAGGAGGATGAAGAGAGTGAGCTGGGGCTAGAAGAGCCGGAGGATGAGCCTGATGTGGAGATCTCAGGAGTGGTGTTCAGCCCCCTCAAAAGGTAAAGGGCTCATGGGCTCCCGGCCTCAGGGTTAGGGTCATGCATAAGCCACACTCATCCAGGGCGCAGGTGCAGGGTGGATAGCCTGGTATCAGTGGTCACTCACAGGCACAGACACAGTCGCGTTCCAAGCAGTTCACACTAGTTTGTAAAGGAATTTGATTAGGACAAGTTTTATCTGTTGTTCCTGTCAGGGTTACAGCTCTGGGAAAAGGGCTGGCATGCAGCGAGTCTCAATCAGCTTTTGTTGAGCAAACTGATGGGTTCAGAGCTCCAAGAGTGAGTCAAATTCTGGATAGAGGCGTGAGATGGAAGTAGCACAGGGCAATCTGAAAGGACTCTGACTCCAAAAGTTTACAGGGCAGAGTCCTTATCCTAGCCCCAGGCAACTGTATGTGAGGGTGGGTGAGAAGGGGAGCAGATCTGAGGGTGGGTGAGGAGGGGAGCAGATCTGACCCTACGCTTCTCCACAGCCGTGCCCTGCGCCTGCCCCGTGGGCATCCCTTCAAGGAGTGCAAAGTCCGGCACTTCCAGGTATGACTCTCATGTCATATTCCTTTTTTTAAAAAATTATTTATTTATTGTTTGTGACTGCTTTATCTGCAGAAGAGGGCATCAGATCACATTGTAGGTGGTTGTGAGCCACCATGTGGTTGCTGGGAATTGAACTCAGGACCCCTGGAAGGGCAGGCAGCGCTCTCAACCACTGCCACCCCCCCTTCTTTTTTTGTTTTGGTTTTTCCAGACAGGATATCTCTGTAAATTAACTCTGACTGGCCTGGACTCACTTTGTAGACCAGGCTGGCCTTGAACTCAGATCCACCCACCTCAGCCTCTGGAGTGCTGAAATTATGAGCATTTACCACTGTGCCTGGCTTCTCATGCCATATTCTTTTTTTTTAAATGTATTTATTAGTATGTATGTATACAGTGCTCTGCCTGCATGTATACCTGCATGACAGAAAAGGGCATTAGATCACAGTATAAATGGTTGTGAGTAACCATATGGTTGCTGGGGATTGAACTCAGGACCTCTGGAAGAACAGACAGTGCTCTTAACCTCTGAGCCATCTCTCCAGCCCTCTCATGCTGTGTTCTAACCCTCACAGGGTTCCCCTTACCCAGGCAGGTCTGATTTTCTTTCCTCCCATTTTTTGGATCCCTTACCTAGGTGGGGGTCACAGTACTTGAGGCCCAGAAACTGGTGGGGGTCAATATCAACCCCTATGTGGCTGTGCGTGTGGGGGATCAGCGCCGGGTGACCGCAACGCAGCGTGGGACCAATTGCCCCTTCTATAACGAGGTGAGGAAGCGCCAAGGAAGAGGGCACCCCTTCTATAAGGAGGTGAGGAAGTGCCAAGGAAGAGGGCGGGCCTGAGAGAATGGGAGGGATCCAGAGGGACCTTGTCCCTGGAGAGGGCAGGTCTGGATGCAAAGATGAAGGTTCTGCACTTCTGGCCTGGCCAGGCAAGTCATCCCAAGGAGAAGAGAAAAGGGTATGTAGACAGACACCTTTTAGGAAAGGGACCATATTCTCTATGCTGGAATTTGGGGCAAGCGGACTGAGCCTTCCAAGCCTAATCTCTCCTTGCTCTATCTAACCTTTCTCATCCCACACAACCCAGTACTTCTTGTTTGAATTTCACGAGACTCGCCTTCACCTCCAAGACGTGCTGCTGGAGATCACTGTAAGTGGGAAAGAGGACTCATGTCAAGAAAGGGGAGATGCCCAGCCGGGCATTTGGTGCCGAGGCAGGAAGATTGCCCTGAGTTCAAGCCCCAGTCCAGGCTATAGAGCGAGACTCAAAGGGGGACAGGGAGAAAGGTACCAACACGCCAGGACTAACGCTTTTCTCCCCCAGGCTTTCCACTCGCAGACGCTTCCATTTATGGCTACCAGGATAGGCACCTTCAGGATGGACCTGGGCATGGCCTTGGACCAGCCAGGTATCAAACCCCTCCTTTCACTGAAACTCATTTGCATAAACAAAGACTCATCAAGGAGACTGAGCTCTGGGCAGTCTCCTGTGCTCTCCCTGGTGTGCTAGCTTCTGAGACAGCCATCTCCTTTGCACCAAACAGGATGCACCACCCCCAACTCCAGTAATTGCATCCCTTAGGCATTCCCTCAGCCCTGTCCTGTCCCTCTGTCCTCAGATGGCCACTTCCATCAAAAGTGGGCTCCTCTGCATGATCCCCGTGACACCCGCGCTGGGGCCAAGGGCTTTGTCAAGGTCACCTTATCCGTGAGGGCGCGTGGGGACCTTCCCCTTCCACTGCCACCCCCGTGCCCAGGGACCAGTTCGGACATAGAGAAGTGAGTTGGGGCTGAGGCAGGAGTGGAGAAGGAGAGGGGCTCAGACTCCAGCTTTAGTCCTCAGTGTGGGCTCTTCTTAGGAACCTACTCCTGCCACGGGGGGTGCAGGCTGAGAGGCCGTGGGCACGCCTGCGTGTACGCGTGTACCGTGCAGAGGGGCTTCCCACGGTGCGCACGGGGCTGCTGGGCAGTCTTGCCCGTGCCTTGCATGACCAACATGTCCTTCTGGACCCCTACGTGCGGGTGAGCTTCCTGGGCCAGCAGGTAAGACACTCCTGTCCCCCCATGTGCAGCTTGAGTAATTTAAAAATTATTTATTAGGGGGCCTGAGAAGTGGCTCACAGGTTAAAAGCACTGGTTGTTCTTCCAGAGGTCCTGAGTTCAATTCCCAGCAGCCACATGGTGGCTCACAAACATCTATAATGAGGTCTGGTGGTGCCCTCTTCTGTTGTGCAAGCACACATGCAGGCAGAATTCTGTATGAATAACAAATAAATAATTCTTTTTAAAAAAATTATTTATTAAAGCCAGGTGTGGTGGTGCATGCCTTTAGTCCCAGCACTCAGGAGGCAGAGGCAGGTGGATCGCTGTGAGTTCGAGGGCAGCCTAGTCTACAAAGTGAGTCCAGGACAGCAAGGACTCCAAGAGAAACCCTGTTTCGGAAAAAAAAATTTTTTTTCAAAAATGTATTTGTATTATATATATTATAACATATAACCTTTATTCATTTTGAGACAAGGTTTTGCTATGTAGCCCTACCTGGCCTGGAACTTAGAGATCCACTAGGTAAGATTACAGGCAGCTCCACAACGCCTAGCTATTTTTATTCTTTTTTTTTAATATTATTAAATTCTTATTTATTTATATGAGGTTCTATCTCCTTGTACACTTGCATGCCAGAGGAGGGTACAGATGGTTGTGAGCCACCATGTGGTTGCTGGGAATTGAACTCAGGATCTCTGGAAGAGCAGACAGTGCTCTTAACCTCTGAGCCGTCTCTCCAGCTCCGCTATTTTTATTCTTAACTATGTATACGATGAGCATCTGTGTGGGCTTTGTGCACATGAGTACAGGTGTTCATGCAGTCCTGAAGAGTGTGACAGATCCCTGCAGCTGGTCGGGAGCCGCCACATGTGTGGGCCAGGAACCAAACTGCCTCCCTGGAAGAATAGTGCTCGCTCATGACCTGAACCGCTGAGCCATCTCTCCAGCCTTTATTTACTTTGTGTATGTGTGTGGGTGTGCTGAGTGCCGTGTGTGGCACACGTGTGGAAATCGTCAGAGGACAGCCTGCAGGAGGAACAACAGTTCAGAACCTAGGAATCAAACTCAGGCCATCTGGTTGATATAAAACACCACGACCTGATTAGCCATCTTTGGGGACTCGTACTGACCGCCCCCGTCCCCCCGGCCCCCCCCCCCCGCCTGCCTGACTTGCCCTTCAGGGTGAAACTTCTGTGCGAGGAGAGGAGACCGCGCCCGAGTGGAACGAGCAGCTGAGCTTCATGGAACTCTTCCCGCCGCTAACGCGTGGCCTCCGCCTGCAGCTGCGTGATGACGCGCCACTCATGGATACGGCTCTCGCCACGCACGTGCTGGACCTGAGGCAAATATCAAACTCGGGTCGCGCGGGTGAGCATGTCTGGCCCACACAGGGCCTTGTCAACCTTGGCTCACATCAGCTCTTCAGGGCAAAGCCCATCCTTAGAACACAGGTGGCTAGTGGGGCGTGGTGGCGCAGCACTTGGAAGGCAGAGGCAGGCAGATCTCTGAGTTCGAGGCTGGCCTGGTCTACACTGCAAGTCCAGGACAGCCAGAGCTGTTACACAGAGAAACCCTGTCTTGAAAAACCAAAAAAACCAAAAAACAAAAATAAAAAAACAACAAAAACAAAACAAAACAACAAAACCTAAACCAAACTAAACCAAACAAAAAGCAACACAGGTGGCCTAGGGAGGACCTTCATCCCACAAAACTGTTCTAAACCAGGCTCTGCCTTCCTAGTATGACCCCGCCCCCAGTTTTAAAAACTCTTCCGCACAGTGGCCATTCCAGTCAAGCCTTGCAAGTGAAATGACCATTCTGAAGTCAGAGACCAGTATCCGCCCCCAACAAAACCATTTATGGCCACACCAGGACTTCTACCCCAACCTTAGCCCCTCCCTAAAAGCCTCACAGGCCTGTTCCCTCCCCTACCGCTAGCACCGGGAGGCTACAAAAGTGTACAGTGCAGAGCTATACCTGTTTGTCCTGTGCGCCCCTCCAAATCCTATTCTTGTCCCCTACAGCGGGGTTTAACCCCACTTTTGGTCCAGCCTGGGTGCCCCTCTATGGCTCGCTCCCTAGTGGCAGGCTCCGGGATGGTCTTCAAAGTCTCAACGAAGGCCTTGGGCAAGGCGTTTGGTTCCGCGGCCGACTTCTAGTAGCTATTTCCATGGAGGTGATCGAAGGCAGAGTTGAACCTAAATCCCCCCAGGCCACACAGGTGTCTGGATTGGCCCGGCTCACTGGAAAAAAGAAGAAGAAAAAGAAGACCAGGCAGGGTCAGAGCCCAGCTGGTGTTCTGCAGCCTGTGGATGCCAGCGCCAGTGCAGATGTGCCGGAGATTCCTAGCACAGTGGAGGTGGAGGTGGAGGAGCTGCTGCCTCTGCCAGAGGTGGGGGCCGAGTCAGCCTCAGCTCTAGGGCTGTAAATCCCTTTGCAAGTGTTAGACATCATGATGCTGTTTTCAATGTGGGGACTTGAAGAATCCAATGTATGTGCACACAAATGCTGGTGTGTATAAACACCAGAGAAAATCGGTCCCCTGGACCAATTGTATGGGGGAGCTCCCAGGAGTGGAAAGGGTGAGGTAAGACTCTCACAGACCCTTGTGAGCTTTAGTTTGGATGTCTTTCTGTGGGCATTATGACCAAGCATAAAGTAGACTGTTCCTTGCCGGGCATGGTGGCTCACGCCTTTAATCCCAGTGCTCAGAAGGCAGAGGCAGGCGGATTGCTGTGGGTTCGAGGCCAACCGGGTCTACAAAAGTGAGTCCTGGACAGCCAGGACTGTTACACAGGGAAACCCTGTCTCAAAAAAAAAAAAAAAAAAAAAACTGACCTCAGTCTCACTATCTTTTCTAGAATGCCCTGGCACCCTGTGAAGATTTCCTGCTTTTTGGGGTACTCTTTGAGGCCACCATGATTGATGCTTCACTGGCCAAGAAGCCCATCAGCTTGGAGATTTCCATTGGTGTGTGGCCCAGATGAGTCCTGAAGGCCATGGGTTTGAGAGCAGTCCCTTATTAGAGACATTAGGCCCCAGGGAGGGGTGTTCGCTTCAGGGAGAGTGGTGGGTTCTGCTTCTATGTGGGGAGGGGCTGTGGACGGGAGCACCCGGCACTTAAGCCTTATGCTCTGGAACAAAGGTCATGCAGGTCGCCGGGAGGAGCCATTGGGCCGGGGCTCAAGGGCTGTGGAGGGGTCTGAGGGCAGCTCGCTGGAAGCACAGCCCCTCCTGGAATCTGAGGACAGAAGGTCAGAGCAGGAGGAGGAAGAGCTGCTGGGGACACCTGCACAGTGGCCTGAGCCTGTGGATGGCAATGGGTAAGTGATCTGGGTGACTTGTAGGAGGGTATAGCAAGGTCCTTAGAGCACTCAGGATGTCCCCAAGCCCCTCCCTTCTCTCATCTGGTCCAGACCATACCTCTGCTTGCCTCTGCGTCACCGAAAACCCTGCCTGCACGTATGGAGCCGCTGGGAGGATTACACTTGGCGTCTCCATAGCAGCAACAGTTTGTGCAAAGTAGCTGAGAGGCTGGTGAGAGCAAGATGGCCTCGGAAGGGAAAGGCTCAGGCACAGGACACGAGAGACTGAAGCTTTTGGAGGCGCTCCAAGAGACAGGCTAATGGGGTGGGGCTGGGGAAGAGTGAAGGCCCGACGTTTTTGATGTTTCAAAGCTGAGGACTCTACCACTGAGCCAAATCCCCAACCCCTCAGCTTGATGGTTTTAGGCAAACTGAAGGGACAAAGGGATTGGAAGAGTGAGTGCTGGTACAGAGACAGAAGGGAGTTAGAGAATTTGAACCAGAATCTGATGATGGCAGAGAAGGGCTGTCAGAGTGGTATGAGCGGGTGGGGTGTGGTCCAGGGACCCTCAAGACTGACTTCTCCTGGAGCCCACACAGGACCAAGGCCTGCAGGAGGTGGAGAAGATGCAACGCCGATCGCGCCTGGATGCCTGCACACGACTCAAGCAGACTCTGGAGGAGCTGGTGGCTGGGAGCAGGTGAGCTGAGAGTCCGTGGCCCATCCATGGTCTGTCCGTGGCCTATACGTGGTCTGTCCGTGGCCAGTTTCCGCATGGGAGAGAGACTCGTGGTGGCTGTCTAGACGGAGGATAGTTTCAAGCTGCATTTGCCCAGCACCTACAGAAGAGTGAGAACGAGAGCTCAGGGTAGGGAGTTGCTGGAGGTCATGAGCCGTTGGCCTCCTAGACACTTACCAGGCTTCTCTTCACTCCTATCTCACAGGAAAAGTAAAACCTCTGCATAGTTAAGGTTTCTGTGGCTGCAACAAAACACCATGATCAAAAAAGCAACTTGGGGAGGAAAGGGTTTATTCCTCTTACACGTCCCTAGCACTGTTCATCATTGAAGGAAGTCAGGACAAGACAGGAACCTGGAGGCAGGAGATGACACAGAGGCCATGAAGGGGTGCTGGTTTCTGGCTTGTTCCCCATGGCCTGCTCAGCCTGCTTTCTTATAGAACCCAGGAGCACCAGCCCAGGGGTGATACCACCCACCATGGGCTGGACCCTCCCCCGTTGATCACTAATTGAGAAAATGCCTTACAGCTGGATCTCATGGAGGCCCATCCTTAACTGAGGCTCCTTCCTCTCTGATGACTCTAGGTTGTGTCAAAACCCTGCCCTTCTCCATCCAGTCTGTACCTAGGCAGCTTCTGTGCACTCTTCCTGGCCTTTGAGCCTGATGCAGGGAGGAAGGGCAGCTTCCAAGGCAGCACCTCAGTGATGCTGGTTTACCCTCCTTTCACCTCTGCCATCATCTGTGTCTCCTCCATCCTTAACTGGTCCTTTCTCAGTTGTCAGTTGTTGCTCTAACCACATGAACCAGTTCTGGTTGTTTTCATCTTCCACCCTCACCGCTAAGCCTTGATAACCTGCTCTGGGCACTTAAGAACCTTTCTGGTGCCTTTCTCAAGAGTTTTTTTCTCTACTCAGCAAACCCTTGTGACACTTGCTCTGTCGTTGTAATGGTCATGGTTCCTTCTCTGCGTGACAGGCGAGAGCCACTGAAGTTTTGGAATTCTCATTTATAACTTTAGAAAGGATGAGTCAGGGAGAGATGGTGTGACAGAGGGGACAGGACTGCTATAGTTTAGATGATCGGAGACGGTGAATGGACGGACTTAACGCTGTGGGTGAAGCTCACTTGACAAAGTGCTTACGTAGCATGCACAAAGCCCTGGGGTCAATGTCACTGTAGAAACCAGGTATGGTGGTACATGCTTGTAATCCCAGCTCTTGGGAGTCAGAGGCAGGTGGATCTCTGTGAGTTTGAGGCTAGCGTGGTCTACAAAGTGAGTCCAGAACAGCCAAGGCTACACAGAGAAACCCTGTCTCGAAAAACCTAAAAATAAATAAATAAACAAAAATAAATAAAAGTACATCTGGCTTCTTTCACAATGCCCAAGCTTTAGGGTCTAGGGAGCTTGACTGAAGTAAACATACCACCTGTGGATGTGGGGATTGGCCTGGCTCGAAGATAACACAGACGTCACTTAGGCTGCTGTAAAACACAAGTGCCATCACTGTCAAGGATGGGCTTTACAGTCTAGAAGTAATGTTCAAGGCTGTAGGGGGAAAGGCTCTGGGATATGTAGTATATAAATTCTGGGAGAAACAGGCAGAGCCTGGCTCATCAGGCAGCAAAGGATCACCTGGTTATAAACTCCACCCATCCCCAGCACTGCAGGAGGAACAGCCACGCCCCTCAATACCATTGGAGAGGCCACCTGTGCTTTTAACTTGTCCTGGCCTCTCCAGTGTGTATCTGAGGGCACAAGGACGGTTTGGTGTATACATCATTTATGCAAAGAGGCTGGTGTGACACCAGGCTGTCTTGATGGGGTGTGGCATATTTGATGAGGATGGAGATAATGGTGGACCAGGTGCTTAGAGCCATTTATTTTTATTTTTTTTATTTTTGGTTTTTCGAGACAGGGTTTCTCTGCGTAGCCTTGGCCATCCTGGACTCACTTTGTAGACCAGGCTGGCCTTGAACTCACAGCGATCCGCCTGCCTCTGCCTCCCGAGTGCTGGGATTAAAGGCGTGCGCCACCATGCCTGGAGCTCAGAGCCATTTTTAGAGTTTTATGTTTTACTCTTAGATAAAGCAACCACAGTGGAGCAAAATAGGTAGGAACGTGTTGGCAGCATTCGGGGGGCTTCTGAGCATGTTCTATGGGGTGAGGGTGAGAACGGCAGCCCATGCGATGGGCGGCGACAACTGCCTTGGTCCTGGGAGATAACCTTAGACTTGGCGATCCTGGGGGAAGGTGGGAGAAGTGGATGTTAGTGTATGCACGCATGTGCGCTCGTGTGTTGGATGTTAGTATATGCATGAATGTGCATGTGAGTGCTGGATGTTAGTGTATGCACGCATGAACATGCATGTGCTGGATGTTAGTGCATGCACACATGAACATGCATGTGCTGGATGTTAGTGCATGCACACATGAACATGCATGTGCTGGATGTTAGTGTATGCACGCATGAACATGCATGTGCTGGATGTTAGTGCATGCACGCATGAACATGCATGTGCTGGATGTTAGTGCATGCGCGCATGAACATGCATGTGCTGGATGTTAGTGTATGCACGCATGAACATGCATGTGCTGGATGTTAGTGTATGCACGCATGAACATGCATGTGCTGGATGTTAGTGTATGCACGCATGAACATGCATGTGCTGGATGTTAGTGTATGCACACATGTGCACGCATGTGCTGGGCATTAAAGTCAGCCTCACACATGCTAACTATGTGCTCTACTGCTGACTCAGACCCATCCTGGTTCTGGATTTTTAAGAAAGAATGTAAATAATTTGCTGATAGATTAAGGTAAAAATTGAAAATTTTGTGGGTTCCTTGGTTGGTTGGTTCGTTAGTTTGTTTCTATTTTTTTCAAGGCAAGGTTTCTCCTTGTGTAGCCCTGGATGTCCTGGAACTCACTCTGTAGACCAGGCTGGCCTTGAACTCAAGAGTTCCATCTGCTTCTGCCTCCCGAATGCTGGGATTATAGCTGTGCATGAACAAAACTAGCATTCCTTTCACCGGGTGTGGTGGCGCACGCCTTTAATCCCAGCACTCGGGAGGCAGAGGCAGGCGGATCACTGTGAGTTAGAGGCCAGCCTGGCCTACAAAGGGAGTCCAGGACAGCCAAGGCTACACAGAGAAACTCTTTTATTTTTATTTTTTATTTTTTGCTTTTTTGGGGGACAGAGTTTCTCTGTGTAAGCTCTGGTTGTCCTGGAACTCGTTTTGGAACTCACTCTGTAGACGAGGCTGGCCTCGAACTCACAGAGATCCATCTGCCTCTGCCTCCCAAGTGCTGGGATTAAAGATGTGTGTCACCACTGCCTGACTTATTTTTAATTAAAAAAAAAATGATCTTAAGGCTGGAGAGATGGCTCAGTGGTTAAGAGCACTGGCTGTTCTTCCAGAGGTCCCGAGTTCAATTCCCAGCAGCCACATGGTGCCTCACAGCCATCTATAATGTGATCCAAGGCCCTCTTCTGGCTGCAGGGGTATGCGCGGAACACTGTATACATAATAATAAATAAATTAAAAAAAAAAAGATAATTTTATTTTTAGTTGTGGGTACGTGTGTGTGTGTCTGTGCACATGCATGCATTTATATCATGATGAGAAGGGGGAAGTCAGAGTGATTTGCAGGGTTCTTGTGTTGTTAGGTTTGGCTTGCAGCACCCTTACCCTGAGCCATCTCCACAGCGCAGCTTTGCCGGTTGGAGGTGGTCATTGGAAATCGTGCATTTCTTTTTTGGCTGTGTTATATATCCATTCTCATTCTCTCTCTCTCTCTCTGCCCCCACCCCCATCTCACTTTGTTGCCCTGGCTGTCCTAGAACTCCCTGTGTAGACCAGTAGACCAAGGTGACCTCAGACCCATAGAGATCCACCTTCCTGGGCTGGGATTAATGGCGTCACCTCCACTGGAAGTCCAGCTATCTTTCAGTCAGGCTGGCGGAGACAAAGCAGGCCTCGATGCTGTAGGCCTTGGGTAGGGCTGGCATTTCTAACTAGCATGCAGAGGGTAGTCAGTCAGGCTGTTGGTCTGTGGGCCATAACTGAGGAACCCAGGACAGGAGATGTTAAGTACTGGTGGCTGCAGGGCTCAAGGATTTGGCATGACTCTGAGGAAGGACTGACAGAAGCAGGAAGTAGGAGGCCTTCCTGAGGGAAGCCGTGCCAGGGTCCTGATCTCGGCCTGGACTTCTCTCTGCAGACAGTTTTGCCGTGGTGCCGAGCGCAGGACGATGACCCGGCCCAATGGCCTGGATCGATGCCGAGGGAAACTACTGACGCACAGCCTGGTACGGGGCTAGGCAGGGAAGGGAAGGGAGTAGGGTGCCTAGCTGAGCCCTTCTACTCATGTTCTTTCCCTGCCCGTCCAGAATCTGATGGCAAAGCAAGGATTGCAGCTCTTCCGGGGCCTGAGGCTGAGCAACATGCAGAGGAAGGTGTTGCTGGCCAAGAAGCTCCTAGCAAAACTGCACTTCCTGGCTCGGGAGGTGACGTCTTTCCTACCACCCTTTCCCACTCCACATACTTCCCCCCGCCCCAATTCTGGATGCTTCCAGAGACCTCTGGGCCGATGCAACTGTTGTTCTTCGTGCTGCATGCTTCAGTTTGGTGGAACTAAGGGTGAGGGAGTCTAGGGTCCTCCAGGGACCCCCATCCTTCACCATCTGTCTGGAAGGGCAGGTGACTGACTTGCCTCGGGCCACACAAACTTTCTTTGTGCCGAGGCTGACTGGAATGTGTGAGGACAGCCTGGGCTTTGCACGTGCTAAGCATGTGCTCTAGTGAGCTTCTTCCAACAGCCTGGGGAGGAGGGGTCTGCGCCATTAACAGGCACACGATGGAAGCTAAGGGTCCAGCCATCCCGGGCACAGCTGCTTAAGCAGCGGCCGCGGTCCCAAGCACTTTTGATAGTTGGAGCTCTGTGTGTGAGAAAGGACGGACGCCCAGAAGTGGGAGGCCTGGGCCCGTGGAAGTCAGCCTCAGGAGGAGGAGCAGGATAGAAATGCCATTTCATTGTATCTTAGAGCAAAATTAGTAATCTTCCTTCTCTCTCTCCTTTCCTCCTCCTCTCTCCCTCTCTTTCTTCTTCCTTCCTTTTTTGTTTGTTTGTTTGTTTGTTTACCACCAAGTCACACCTCTACGCTGTCCTTAACATTTTTAACGAAATCCTCCCTTTGTCAAAGGACATTTCAGGATGCATATTTATGTCACATCTGGTTTCATTGGTTTTGTTTTGTTTTGTTTTGTTTTTCAAGACAGGGCTTCTCTGTGTAGCCCTGGCTGCCTTAGAACTCACTCTGTAGAAAAGGCTAGCTTTGAACTCAGAGATCCGCCTGCCTCTGGCTCCCAGGTGCTGGGATTAAAGGTGTGCAGCACAGTCTGATTGGTAAGAATCAAGCCAGGCAATGGTGGAGCACGCCTGTAATCCCAGCACTCAGCGGGGCAGAGGGAGGCGGAGCTCTGATTATGACTATGGCTTGGCTTGGTTTTCTTTCTTCTTCTTTTCTTTTCTTTTTTTCCTTTGAGACAGGGTTTCTCTGTGTAGCCTTGGCTGTCCTGGACTCCCTTTGTAGACCAGGCTGGCCTCGAACTCACAGTGATCTGCCTGCCTCTGCCTCCGAAGTGCTGGGATTAAAGGCGTGCGCCATGATGCCCAGCTGGTTTTGTTGTTCTTTTCTTTTATCTATTTATTTTTTAATAATATATACAGTATTCTGCCTGCATGTGTCCCTGCCCACCAGAAGAGGGCACCAGATCTCATTACAGATGGTTGTGAGCCACCATGTGGTTATTAGGAATTGAACTCAGGACGTTTGGAAGAACAGTCCGGCTCTTATCCTCTGAGGCATCTCTACAGCCCCAGTTTTGTTGTTCTTAAGTGTTATGTTATTTTGCTTTTTTGTGGTTACTGGGAACTGGAGCGTCAGCTGGAAATGGGGAGATGGTGCTAAGCGGTTGCTGAGTTTCTGTTTTGTAGGATGGGAAGATGCATGGCTGTCAGCTCAGCTGTGAATGTTCCCAACACCATTGAACTAGAGCTCTAGAAATGATGAGGGCAGAATGCCCGATGCTATGTGAAGACTCCAAGTCGGGCTCTGAGTCTGAGATGCCCAGGAGGAAAGGTCGGAGCAGGTGGCCACAGGACCAGGCTTCTGAAAAAGTCAGGGCATATAGCCTAAACTTCAGGATAAGATAGTTTTATCTCCAGACTCCCCAGGCAACCCTGTCCTCCACTTGCAGCCGCAGCCGCCCCTCCCTGATGTGCTGGTCTGGATGTTCAGTGGTCAGCTCCGGGTGGCCTATGCCCGCATCCCTGCGCAGGATGTGCTGTTCTCCGTGGTTGAGGAGGAGCGAGGCCGAGACTGTGGGAAGATCCAGAGTCTGCTGCTCACAGTGAGATGGGGCTGGGGAGTGAGCTCTGAGGTTCCTAGGCAGGACGAGACATAAGAGGGGGGTGGCCTGTGGTTCCCAACTGGGAGCTCCCTGACTGTCTCAACTGTCCAAAAAGCCAGAAGGGGGTTATGGCTTTGTCTGGGTCAGCTTGGGAGGAACATCAAGAGCAAGCTTGTCTGCCCTGGGCCTACAGTGGTCCTGACACACAGGCAGGGTGGCGAGGAAGGAGAGGGATCGTTCTTGCCAGCAGAGCTGAGTTACAGGCAGAAAATCTCTGGAAAAGATACCCAAACAGGTTTCTCATGGTGAGAAGCTGTGGCCCTTGGGATAAAGGACAGATAGAATAAATGTGTTGAGGATGGAGGAGACAGAGAAGAGAGGGCAGGTTATACACTTGGGGTTAGGGCTGTGGATAGAAGAAGTGACCATGGCAGGGCAGGGTAAGGTGGGGTGGGATGGAAGGCACAGGAAGGGACACAGAAGTGGGAGCAGGGGGGCTAGCTCCTGCACTGGGGAGCTTGGGTAACATCTCTCTTTGGCAGAGAGATTTGGGGCAGGGGGCTCCAGCGTGCCTCTTTCCTACACAGGCCCCTGGGGCAGCCCCTGGGGAGGTCTGTGCCAAGCTGGAGCTCTTCTTGTGGCTGGGACTGGGCAAGCAAAGCAAGGCATGCACCTCTGAGCTGCCCCCGGATCTCCTGCCTGAACCCTCGGCGGGGCTGCCCCACAGCCTGTACCGGGACGGTGAGTTCGGGACCAGGGCTCAACCCACCTTGCTGTTTGTTCTAGGTAGGGGTTCATGAGCCAGGGAAACCCGGTCGTCCCCTGAGCAAGCGTGGCTCCTTCCTTCCCTTCCTCTCAGACTTTAGTTACTTCCAGCTGCGGGCTCACCTGTACCAGGCCCGAGGTGTGTTGGCGGCAGATGACAGTGGCCTCTCGGACCCCTTTGCACATGTCCTCATCTCTACCCAGTGCCAGACCACACGGGTGAGGGTCAGGCTGGGACACAGGCAGAGGGGAGCAGGGGACAAGGTGAACTCTTCTTGTCCAGGGTCCTATGTCTCTCTTCCCACTTTGGGTTTTAAGGATAGGGCTCTGGACGGGACTCTTGTTTGACCCAGGCAGTGGTGTAGAACGGAAGGCCATTGTTTCTTGGGGTTGATTTTAGGGCAGGGATGAGAGAATGGCAGACCGTAGGGACCGCAGGGCGACACCAGAGCTGGCCACCCATGCCTTTGGGGACAAGCAGGACAAGCAGTTAAAGAATCGCTTTGACTGCCCACCTGGCACGTGAAGGAATTCCCTTCTCATATCTGCCTTTGCCACGCATGGTCCCCAAGGTCTTGGAGCAGACCCTGAGCCCCCTGTGGGACGAGCTCTTGGTGTTTAACCAGCTGATTGTGGATGGCAGGCGGGAGCATTTGCGGGAGGAGCCACCGCTAGTGGTCATCAATGTCTTTGATCACAATAAGTTTGTAAGTGTGTCCCCTCCCCCCCCATGTCCAGCTTTCTCCTCCCCATTGTCTTGGTGCCTCCCCTTTGCCTTCTGAGCATCCTCCCAAGGCCCCTGCATTTCTTTGGGGTGGGGGCAGGGGTGGGGGAAGGGTCTCGCTGCATAGTCCTGGCTGGCCTGGAACTCATTGTGGAGGCTACCATCTCTGTCTCTTAAGTGCTGGGGTTTCCTCCCACAGGGCCCTGCTGTGTTCCTGGGCAGGGCACTAGCAGCCCCAAGGGTAAAGTTGATAGAGGACCCGTATCAGTGCCCTGAGCTGCAGTTCTTCCCCCTGAGGAGGGGGCCTCAGGCTGCTGGAGAAGTCATTGCTACTTTTGAACTCATTGAACTGGACTACAGTGGCCACCTTGAGGTTAGAACATGCCCTGAGCAAGCGTGGCTCCTTCCTTCCCTTCCTCTCAGACTTTAGTTACTTCCAGCTGCGGGCTCACCTGTACCAGGCCCGAGGTGTGTTGGCGGCAGATGACAGTGGCCTCTCGGACCCTGACCCCAGGATTACTGATGGACACATCCAAGGTTCACCTTGCCAGGATCTACCCTTAAAGAACCCAGACTGATGTTCAACCTGGGGTTATCCCATCCTGGATGCCTCAGGCTACCACTTCATTTTCCATATGCACATCTGCTTTCTGGGAAGTTCCTCTGACAACTCCCAGCCCTGTCTGGCTCCCTGGCCTTTGCACTTCACAGAAACCCATGTCCCTTCTCCAAGCCTAGGCTTTCTATGTTTTGACATGAATTCTGATTTATTTTTCTTGTAGCCCTCAGTGCCTAGTGATGTGGAGCCCCAGGATCTGGCTTCCCTGGTTGAGCCTGTCTCTGGACACCTGTCCCTGCCTCCTAGTGTGCGCCCTGTGCTCAGGGAGTTCCGTGTTGAGGTAGGTCAAGCACTCAATGATTCTTCACTTCCCCCAACTGGGTGGACTTATGTCAGCCAGAGCCCTTGAGTCTCCCTCTTCATGACCTTAGGTGCTGTTCTGGGGTCTGCGAGGCTTGGCTCGTGTACACCTGTTTGAGGTGGAAAAGCCCCAGGTTGTTCTGGAAGTGGCTGGGAGACGTGTGAAGTCGGAAGTTCTGGCCAGCTACCGAGAGAACCCTAACTTCACAGAGCTTGTCCAGCATGTGACAGTGGTGAGGAGTGGACACGGAGCTTACCCAGTGTGTGACAGTGGGGAAGAGAGGACACAGAGCATCCAGCATGTGACAGTGGGTGAAGAGAGGGCACAGAGCATCCAGCATGTGACAGTGGGGAGGAGAGGGCACAGAGCATCCATGTGTGACAGTGGGGAGGAGAGGGCACAGAGCATCCAGCATGTGACAGTGGGGAGGAGAGGGCACAGAGCATCCATGTATGACAGTGGGAGGAGAGGGCACAGAGCATCCATGTGTGACAGTGGGGAGGAGAGGGCACAGAGCATCCATGTGTGACAGTGGGGAGGAGAGGGCACAGGACATCCAGCGTGTAACAGTGGGGAGAAGAGGGCACAGGACATCCAGCGTGTAACAGTGGGGAGGAGAGGGCACAGAGCATCCAGCGTGTGACAGGGGGGAGGAGAGGGCACAGAGCATCCAGGTGTGACAGTGGGGAAGAGAGGGCACAGAGCATCCAGGTGTGACAGTGGTGAGAGGGCACAGGACATCCAGCGTGTAACAGTGAGGAGAGGGCACAGAGCATCCATGTGTGACAGTGGGAGGAGAGGGCACAGAGCATCCAGGTGTGACAGTGGTGAGAGGGCACAGGACATCCAGCGTGTAACAGTGAGGAGAGTGGGCAGGACACAGCCTACAGGGAAGAGGAGAGAAGGAGGCAGAGGACCCGGAACTCCAGCTGTGCCAGGAGGATTCAGGAACAGCTGTCTGCATCAAAGGCCAGATAATAGCTTCTTCTCTGCACTTCTTCAACTCTGCTACTGTTGACGAAAGCAGCACAAGACATTGTAGAAATGAAGAAGGCTGTTCTGATAAAACTTCTAGAAAGTGGCCGTGGGTAGGACCCCTGGATTCATCTTTAGACTGTGGCATCCTCTTGGCTATGCTGAATGAAGTATTAGCCAGAGTCCTGTAGGATAAGCACTAGGGAATCTATCCGATCTCGGAAACACAGGAAGAGAAAGAAAAGAAAAGGAAAAAACAAACAAACAAAAAACCTCAAAACACTATAGAGGAGTCAAAGATGGCTCAACCCTTAAAGGTGAAAACTAGCCAGATGCAGTGGCACACACCTTTAATCCCAGCATTCAGGAGGCAGAGGCAGGTGGATCGCTGTGAGTTTCAGGCCAGCCTAGTCTACAAAGGGAGTCCAGGACAGCCAACGCTACAGAGAAACCCGGTCTCAAAAAACCAAAACCCAACCCAAACCAAACCAAACCAAAATTAAAACAAACAAAATCCGTAATGTAATTTTCACCATTTTTTTGTGTGTGATGTTGAACTCACAGAGATCTGCCTGCCTCTGCCTCCCGAGTGCTGGGATTAAAGGTGTGTGAGTGATTTATTTTAATGATTTTGGAGGGGAGACAGGTACTGGAGCCCGAGGCCAGAACCTAACACATGGAACACCAGTCCCCTGCCACTTAGCTGCCCCTCACCCTTGCTTAGTGTCAGCTATGGCTGAATTTGGTGGTTGAATTCTCCTGAGACAAGTTAGGGTCTCAAATCATTTGTCCTGTTGGTTTTATTTTATTTTGAGACATGATAGATCTGGCTGGCCTGAGACTTATAAAGATCAGTCTGCCTTCTACGTGCTGAAATTAAATGTGTCTGCTACCATGTACTGGCAAATCATTTGTCTATGACATTCAAATTTTCTTTTCTTTTTTTAAAAGGTGTATTTGCCGGGCGTGGTGGCGCACGCCTTTAATCCCAGCACTCGGGAGGCAGAGGCAGGTGGATTGCTGTGAGTTCGAGGCCAGCCTGGTCTACAAAGTGAGTCCAGGATGGCCAAGGCTACACAGAGAAACCCTGTCTCAAAAAACCAAAAAAAAAGGTGTATTTATTATGTACACAGTACTCTGCCTGCATGTACACCTGCACACCAGAAGAGGGCACCAGATCTCATTATAGATGGTTTTGAGCCACCATGTGGTTGCTGGGAATTGAACTCAGGATCTCTGGAAGAGCAATCAGTGCTCTTAATCTCTGAGCCAGCTCTCCAGTCCACATGCTTTTTTTTTTTTTTTAAAGAGCTATTATTTTTTTAATTATTTATACAGTATTCTGCAGGCCAGAAGAGGGCATCAGATCTCATTATAGATAGTTGTGAGCCACCATGTGGTTGCTGGGGATTGAATTCACAATGGAAGAACAGACAGTGCTTTTAACCTCTGAGCCATCTCTCCAGTCCCTACATAGGATCTTTTAAAAGAACTAATAATTTAATTCCAGGTAGATGCTTTTCTCCAGTATAGCTTCTATTTCGTCTCCTGTTTATACATAATAAGTCAAGCCAGTGAGCAAGTGGTATATAATCGTGGTCCTTTCTCCTCTTAGGTGCCAGAGGTAGTCAGAAGTCACTTGGTCATAGTCCATACACATTTTAATGGTTCAGACAGTATATTTTCAGATCAAACATTCATCCCCTAAGAACAACACTAACCTGTGTTCCTGGTAGCAACTTTGTAGGCATCAAAGTTCCTTTTTTTTGTTTTGTTTTGTTTTTTGTTTTTCGAGACAGGGTTTCTCTGTGTAGCCTTGGCTGTCCTGGACTCACTTTGTAGACCAGGCTGGCCTCGAACTCACAGCGATGCGCCTGCCTCTGCCTCCCGAGTGCTGGGATTAAAGGCGTGCGCCACCACACCCGGCTCAAAGTTCCTTTTATCAGTCCTGTCACATACTTAGGACAGTCCGTTGAGTCCAGGCTGCGTCCCTTCATTTGCTGGTCAGAAGGCCATAATGACTGAAGAGGCTGACGGCGTGGCAGATCTGAAACCCGGCTTATTTCCTCACCTCCTGTGATTCTTCCTTCCCCCGGGGTCATGGAGTCACTTCCTGTTTGCCTGTCTCTAGGACTTGCCAGACCAGCCCTATCTGCAGCCCCCACTCAGCATCCTGGTGATGGAGCGCCGGGCCTTTGGCCGAACTGTCCTTGTGGGTTCCCATATCGTCCCCAACATGCTGAGATTCACACTCCAGGGTCATGAGGAGCCCCCTGAGGAGGAGGGGACAGAGGAGGAGACTAGAGACCTGCTGCCAAAGGGGCCTCAAGGTTAGGCATCTTCTCCGCATGGACCACCAGAGAGGCCGATGTGCCTGGAGTCTGCTTTCTACTGGCCTAAACTCACAGTATCACTTCCTTACTCCCAGGAGAGAAGTCTCTGGACCCTACCGTGGCTGAAGCAGGACTATCCAGCCGGCTTCTGAAGGTGATGGGGTGGCCCACAACCTGGAGAGGGACGTCAGGGCTTGTGGTGCTGCTGTCTGAGCGTTAACAAGAGCCCCTCTGCCTCAGGCCCCTCTAAAGAAGCTCACCTTAGGGCTCCTGGGTCAAGGCCTTGAACTGGAGGAGGACATCCCTGATCCGGAAGAGATGGACTGGTGGTCTAAGTACTATGCCTCACTGCAAGAGCTCCAGGGTCAGGTGGGTGGAGCCAAGGCAATTGGGTGGAGCCAGGGCAGGTGGGTGGAGCCAGGGCAGGTGGGTGGAGCCGGCGTGGGCAGGACCTGGAGAACAGAGAGGGGAGGGGGCTTGGGGACGCCTCTCATGCAAAAGACCCCTATGTGTCCCAGAGTTCACTGTTGCAGGCGTCCTTTCTCCTCTTCACCACAATTTTAAAAGTTGGACATTAGTACTTCAGTTGTCTAATAAAAATTGAACATGACCCCAGCCTGGTGACACACATTAAACCCAGCCCTCCACCCTTGCAAGTTTAAGGCCAGCCTGGTCTACAGCGTAAGTTCCAGGCCAGGCAGGGATAAACAGAGAGACCTGTCTCAACCAACCAACTAACCAGAAACTAAAGACTTAACTGTTAAGCTTGGGTACGGTGCACACACGCCCAGTGAGTTCCTGGGAGGTGGCAACAAAAGGATCCAGAGTTGAAAGCCACTTTATACCAACACGAGACTCTGTCTTAAAATTTTTAAAAAAAGATTTATTTATTATGTATACAGTATGCATAAAATCACATTATAGATGGTTGTGAGCCACCATGTGGTTGCTGGGAATTGAACTCAGGACCTCTGGAAGAGCAGTCAGTGCTCTTAACCGCTGAGCCATCTCTTTAAGTTCCCTTAAAATTTTTTTATACTTTTTTTTTTTTCCAAGATAAGGTTTCTCTATCTACCCTTGGCTGTACTGGAACTTAGGCTGTAGATCAGGCTGGCCCTGAACTCAGAGATCCACCTGCCTCTGCCCGCTGAGAGCTGGGATTAAAAATATGCACTACCATTACCCGGCTCAAAAGTTTTTTTATTACTTTAATTTTTTATTTTTTGGTTTTTCTTTTTTTGGTTTTGGTTTTTTGGTTTTTTTTTTTTTTTTTTTTTTTGAGACAGGGTTTCTCTATGTAGCCTTGGCTGTCCTGGACTTGCTTTGTAGACCAGGCTGGCCTCAAACTCATAGCAATCTGCCCGGTTTATTACTTTAATTAAAAAAAAAAAAAAAAAAGTAAAAGGGGCCAGGCTCGGTGGCTCACACCTTTAATCCCAGCACTTGGGAGGCAGAGGCAGGAGGATCTCGGTGAGTTCGAGGCCAGCCTGGTCTACAAAGTGAGTCCAGGACACCCAAGGCTACACAGAGAAAGCCTGTCTTGAAAGACCAACCAACCAACAAAGAACAAAAAGAAACAGCAAACCTCAAACCTGTTTTCCATTCTCATCGCCTGGTGTGTATTTTAACTCATAGCCCCTCTCAGTGCAGACTGGCCTCACTTCAAGGCCTCAGTGACCATATATGGGAAGCAGTCACTGAGTTAGCGGGGCCAGACAATAAAGTAACCTCTAAGAAAGTTTGTATGTAGCTGGAAAAGGGAGTGTACCAAGGAGAGGAGTAAAGGAGGCGTCTCTGTCTTGCCTTTTGGTTTCAGCCCAACTGCGATGAGGATGACATGGAATACTCTGGGGATCAAGGTAAGAGCCCCAGCTTTTTGTTCCTGCTCCTATCCACCCACCTCACCTCCATATTTCTTATGTGGGCCATTTCTGCTGTTTCCAGATGGGACCCACCTCATTTCCGTGGACACGGAGGCTCAGGAGCAGGGGGAGACTGATATCAAAGTGTCCGTGCCTCGGAAGAAAGCAATTGCTACCCTGAAGGTGACGAGTGCTGGGGAGAAGGGAGTCCCTTGGTTTTGGGGTACAGAGTTGTCACTGAAATCTCCTGCCTTTCAGATCTACAACAGCTCCCTAGAGGACCAGTTCAACCACTTTGAAGACTGGTTGAGTGTGTTCCCCCTGTACAGAGGGCAAGGCGGCCAGGACGGAGACGGAGAGGAAGCCTCTGGACACTGCGTGGGCAAGTTCAAGGTATACTTGTGGGGGTGCGGACTGAGAAGGATTGGTAAAGCTTTCTCCGAGGCTGGAGAGGAGGCTCAGTGTTAAGACCACGGCTGCTCTTGCAGAGGCCCCGGGTTCTATGCCCAGTCCTGCCCTGTGGTTCACAACCATCCCTAATTCCAATTCCAGGGCATCTGACACCCTCCTCCTCTGACCTCCTCAGGAACCATGCTCACACACGAGCACAGACATATATGCAGGCAAAACACTCACACAGAACACAAAATAAATAATCTAATATATTAAAAAATCTTTAAAAAAAAAAGATGTATTTATTACTTAATACAATACTTGGCTTGCATATGAGCCAACAAGCCAGAAGATGGCATCAGATCTCATTATAGATGGTTGTGAGCCACCATGTGGTTGCTGGGAATTGAACTCAAGACTTTTAAAAGCACAGCCAGTGCTCTTAACCTCTGAGCCATCTTTCCAGCCCCCAAAACATCTTTCTCATCAAGCCTTTTTCTGTCTCCCCCTCCTCAGGGCTCCTTCCTCATTTACCCCGAGTCAGAGGCTGCATCGTTCTCTGAACCTCAGATCTCTAGGGGGATCCCCCAGAATCGGCCCATCAAGCTTCTGGTCAGAGTGTATATCGTGAAGGTGGGTGTCCCTGTCCCTGGCTCATCCCCATGGCAGCAAAGACAGCAGTGTGAAGTCTACAGAACAAGAGCCCTGGAAGGCTCCGAGGGGTCACAGAGGCAGCTCCCTCAGAGTCTAGGCAGAATTCCCCAATGTGGCCTCAGGGCTCCCTCACACGCTTGTGTGGCGGGACTAGTTCACACTCTGGGCTGGGATCAGGGAAGCCAAAGACTGGCCTTTGATCAAACACCCCATAGTTCCTCCCACTGCTCTGGCTGCCACGGGGCACTAGTTGGAGCCCTGGAGTTTCCTTAAAGGAATCCTGAGCAAGGCTGAGTGTGGTGGCGCACGCCTTTAATCCCAGCACTCGGGAGGCAGAGGCAGGCAGATCGCTGTGAGTTCGAGGCCAGCCTGGTCTACAAAGTGAGTCCAGGACAGCCAAGGCTACACAGAGAAACCCTGTCTCAAAAATAAAAACAAAACAAACAAATAAATAAAAAGATGGCACCCTGGGCAGTAGCAGGGGACAAGCAGGTTGCTCTGCTGGCTGCTATGCCTCCTCTGTCTCTGTCACCAGAGCAGATGCTATGCTTCGACCTGACTTAGGGATCTAAGACATTATTGGAAGAGACATTCTGTGGCACCTCTGACCCTCCTATGGTGGGACTCACGCTGCTGACTGTCGCAGCAATAGGGCAGACAGGGTGGCCTGAGATAAATTACATCTAGACATGTTAGATAAAGTTCTTTTTTTTTTTTGGTTTTTCAAGACAGGGTTTCTCTGTGTAGCCTTGGCCATCTTGGACTCACTTTGTAGACCAGGCTGGCCTCGAACTCACAGCAATCAGCCTGCCTCTGCCTCCCGAGTGCTGGGGTAAAGCCGTGTGCCACCACGCCCGGCTCGATAAAGTTTTTTTTTAATGAACACAAAGATCTGAAGAAAGAGAAAGTTTTCCTGAGCAAGAAGGCGGGCGCAGTATCCGTGACCCTGAGGCCCAGAGCTCAGGCTGTCTGAAAGGGTTTGTCCACACCTGAAGTTTGGCCTTGGGTTCTTAGAGTCTGAGCAAGAAAAGGGACTGGAAACAAGACCCTGCACAAAGCAGGACCCCCGAGAGAGGCCAGCCAAGAGGCAGCTTGCCCCTTCGGAAAGGAGCCTGCCTCAGAGACAGTGTCTTCCTGGGAAATGTGTTTTTAGTGTGGCCCCACATTCATTTAAGAGTGGAATTTAGATTTTTCTGTTTAATTCAGAAAACTCAAAGCCAAGAGCTGAGGTTTGGCTCAGAACACTTGCAAAGCATGCTCCAGGCTATGGGGTCTGTCACCAGCACTAGGCAGAGGAAACAACAATTTTAGGATCCTATCTGTAACCCCAGATCTTGGGAGCCCGACACAGGATGATTACTGTGAATTTGAGGGCAGCCTAGACTACATAGAGTGAGTTTCAGGTCAACCTGGCTTACATAGTGAGATCAAAACCCAAACCAAACCCAATTAAAAAAAAAAAAAAAAAACTCAACCCAACCAATCAACCAACCAACCACAACCAAAACCCTAAACCAAAACTCTAACTTGGTGTCGTAGTGCATACCAGTAACCCCAACATTTAGAAAGTGGAGGCAAGAGAATCAGCCAGGGCCTGAGAGGAGGCTCAGCAGTTAAGAGCACTGACTTCCCTTCCAAAGGCCCCAGGTTGGATTCCCAGCACCCACATGGCTGCTCACACTCACATCTGTAACTCCAGCTCCAGGGAATCTGACACTCTCCTAGCCACAGCCTGAGGAATGCACCTGGTGGGTGCATAGACATATATGCAGGCAAAATAACCCATACATGTAAACAAACATACAAACAAATAAACAGGGGGGAAAAAAAAACCTTCAAAACCAGAAACAAACCAACCAAAACCAAGTTAGCAAACGAAGAAAGCCAAACAAGTTAGGTGTAGCTGTCCATGTCTCCAATCCCAGAACTGGAGAAGTGAAACAAGAGGATCAGAAACTCGAGGCTAGCCTCAGCTACATGCTGAGCTTTAGGCTAGCCTGTCCTACTAGAGACCCTGCCTTATAAGACCAAAAACTACAAACAAACAAAAGCAGAACCAAGTGAGAGATTGTCCAAAGTGATGGTAACCCCAGCCTCAGAGTTTCCGTAGAGTTAAGTGCAAATGCGGGCTCAATGAAGAGACTGGTCTAAGAAGATGAGGTGGGTGGGGTCACCCTGAAGAACACGCTAACCTCCAGGCTCGCACATGTACCCACACACCCACATGACCAAAGAGGGCTGGGAAGGTAATTTAGTAGGAAAAGTGTTTGCCTTGCAAGCACGAAGACCTGGGTTTGATCCCAAGATAGCAAGAAAAGCCAGGCTCGGTGCCACACTCTTGTAATCCCAGCCCTGAACGGTCCAGGTAGGGCAGGCCCTGGGGCTCAGTGGCCACTTAATCCAGATTACTTGGCGAGCTCCAGTCCAGTGAGAGATGCTGTCTCAAAACAAATGAGTGGACGCTGAGGAACCACACTTCACTGAGGTTATAAAGTCGACCTTTGACCTCCACATGCATGCATGTACACATGTGAGCCCTCATGAACACACACACGCAAACACACAAACACACAAACACACATGTGCGCAAGCAACTTAAGAGCCGGGCCTGGTAGCACAGGCCTGTGGTCCCAGCTAGAGGCCGAGCTAGAAGCAGAGGGGGACTGGAGATAGAGCTCAGATGGCAGAGCGCTTCCCAGGCACACAAATCCCCAGGATCACACAGGTCAGGTGGGAACACGCTTGTGATCCCAGCACTCAGGGGGCGAAGGCAAAGAGGGTCAGGAGTTCAATGTCCCCCTCAGCCACAAAGCAAGTTTGAGGGCAGCCTGGGCTGTGTGAGACCCTTTCTCAAGAGTGAACGGGGGCTGAGAGATGGCTTGGAAGGTTAAGTACTTGTGTGCAAGCATGAATGAAGACTTTTGGATTCCCCAGCACCCGTGTAAAAAGCTGGGCTTGGCGGTGTGCACCTATAATCCTAACACAGAGAAAGTGGGGGCGGGATGGTCAGTGAGACTGGCTGGCCGGCCAGCCTAACTGAGTCCGTGAGCTCCAGGTTCAGTGAGATCATAGCTCAAAAAAAAAAAAAAAAAAAAAAAGATCGTGATTGAAGAAGACTCCAAGTGTTAACTTGAGTTGTGCACACATTCATGAATGTGCATACACACACACAAATACAGAAATACTTAAAAAGAGGTGGCTAAACCCGGGCGTGGTGGCACACTTGGGAGGCAGAGCCAGGCAGATGTCTGTGAGTTAGAGGCTAGCCTGTTCTACAAAGTGAATTCCAGGATGGCCAGGGCTATTACACAGAGGGAAAAAAAAAAAAATGGCTGAGAATGTAGCTAGCTGGTAGAGCACTTGCCTAGCAAGCAGGAGGCCCTGGGTTCATCCTCCATTCCTAAAAAAAAAAAAAAAAAAAGGTAACTGAACACACATATTTCTAAAACATTAAAAGTTACTACAAAACCAAGTGCCCAGGCATGTAAGAACGGGTGCTCAACAAAGTTAAATGTTGAAAAGGAGTGAGGAAGAGCTCTGTGTCTTTAAGTAATTTCCAGATGGCATAAGGTGGAAACTGGGAAGTGCAGAGGGTTGTGCATAGCATATGTTTTATGTGTTTGGGAAACCCTGGTCCTCATTTCACAGTAAAAGTTATGTGTCCTTTGCTCCATGTACCAAAAGCAAGAGAGATTCATTTTCAGTTCCTCAGCCAAGTGTCAACCAGGACAAAAGCAAAGATGGCTGGCATGCCAGTTTGGGGCAAAATAGTGAGTTTTATATCCCTAATCACATTTCTCTGCCCCAACCCAAACCCAAGTCAAATTCCCTGGGGAGGTAAAATCCTCCTGCTATCCCCTCCCGAAGCCTCATCCTGGGGCTGAGCCAAGGCTGAACTGTTAACATCGGATAGGCATCAACTGCTTGGTGGGAGGACGGGCCTAGTGCCTCCTGCTTAATTGCCATCCTCCAATGGGGTCTAAATGCACCTCAGACTGCAAATGGGCTGTAATGAGTTATTTCTTTTTTTTTTTTTTTTTGAGACAGGGTTTCTCTGTTTAGCCTTGGCTATCCTGGACTTGCTTTGTAGACCAGGCTGGCCTCGAACTCACAGCGATCCACCTGCCTCTGCCTCCCGAGTGCTGGGATTAAAGGCGTGCGCCACCACACCCGGCTATGAGTTTGGGTTTTTTTTTTTTTGTTGTTTTGTTTTTTTGTTTTTTTGAGACAGGGTTTCTCTGTGTAGCCTTGGCCATCCTGGACTCACTTTGTAGACCAGGCTGGCCTCGAACTCACAGCGATCCGCCTGCCTCTGCCTCCCGAGTGCTGGGATTAAAGGCGTGCGCCACCACGCCCGGCTATGAGTTATTTCTTACAATGTAAGGAAGAAGAGCCAAGGGCTGGGGTGTGGCTCAGTCGATGGAGTCCCTGGCTAGCCTGGAGGAGGCCCCGAGCATGACCTCCAGCACCTCATAACATCCTGAGGTTTGGAGCCTGGCGCCTTTAATCCCAACACCGGGGAGGCAGAGGCAGGTGGATCACTGTGAGTTTGAGGCCAGCCTGGTCTACAAAGCGAGTCCAGGTTCGGCCAAGGCTACACAGGGAACCCCTATCTCGAAAAACAAGAAACAAAAACAAAAAATCCTGAGCTTTGGTCCAACAAGGGCTTGGACCAAATCTTGAATTATAATTATGTCTCCTGACTCTACTGGATTTGGACTCCACCCCCCCCCCCAGGCTACCAACCTGGCTCCTGCGGACCCCAATGGCAAGGCAGACCCCTATGTGGTGGTGAGCGCTGGCAAGGAACAGCGAGACACTAAGGAACGCTACATCCCCAAGCAACTCAACCCCATCTTTGGAGAGTGAGGCTGGGCCCTGGGCTTGGGGGTGGGGTGCCTGAGCTCCATAGGCTCTTGCCTAGGCAGCTGAGGGGGTGGGATGGGGCTGGACACTGCCACCTCAGGTCCCCTCTGAGGACATGGAGCTGTCCTTAGCCACTTTTCCTTCCTGGCCAGGGTCCTGGAGTTGAACATCTCCCTCCCGGCTGAGCCAGAGCTGACCGTGGCCATATTCGACCATGACCTCGTTGGTTCCGATGACCTCATTGGGGAGACCCACATTGACCTGGAAAACAGATTCTATAGTCACCACAGAGCCAACTGTGGATTGGCCTCCCAGTACGATGTGTGAGTCTGGCAGGGCCTGAGGAGCCATTCCCAAAACTATCACCTTCACGCTCACATTTCCATCTAGATTGTTTTTACTCTTAGTATACTTGAGTGTTGCGTGTGTGAGTACTTCGTGTGTGAGAATCTGGCACACATGTTGCACAATATGCTTGGGGATTGTCTGAGGAGACCTGGGTATTAGTCTTCTTCCATCTTGTTTGACGCAGGGTCTTCTCACTCTCGTGTGTCAGGCTACCCGGTTTATAAGCGTCCAGTCTCCTGTCTCCACCTCCAGTTCCCACCGGGGCGCTGGGATTACAGACACTTTTATATGGGCTCTGGGGATGTGAAGGCACGGCCTCATGTGTATGCAGTGAGCCCTTCACCAGCGAGCAGATGCATCTCCCAGTTCTCGAAACCCCATTTTTATCCACAGGGTCTTACAGAAGGGTCTTGCGTCTCCCAGCCCCTAGCCAGACAGTCTAGCTCAGTGGCCAAGGCTTGAGCCTGGGTCCTGGGGTTTTGGTACTAATATGTCATGTGACTTCTTTGAGCCTCACCCTCTCAACATCGTCTTTGGGCCCCACTGTGCCCACGTATGGCCCTAGCTGATGCATTGTCTCTTCTGCCTGCAGGGATGGGTACAATGCCTGGCGCGATGCATTCCGGCCTTCACAGATCCTGGCAGGGCTGTGCCAGCGCTGTGGCCTTCCTGTCCCTGAGTACCGAGCTGGGGCTGTCAAGGTGGGCAGCAGGGTCTTTCTGACACCGTCTGAAGCTCTGCCTCCAGGTACCAGACCCTCTCTGCTCGGATGGGCCACAGGGAGGACGAGGGAGACAGGACTCAGGACACACCGGGTGCCAGGCTCGTGTACCCAGTAGAGCCCACTGATGGCAGCAGGCACAGGGATGCTTGTGAGTTTGGCTGAGTAAGGTTGAGGCTCCTGGATGTTTTTGTAGATAACCCCCTCCCCCAGAGCACAAGATCCAGACCTCTCTCTATACAGTCGTCTGTGGCTATGCACCTCACACTTCACATGGCTGGTGGCTGGTCTCTAAACGGGTGTGAGCAAAAGCAATAGTTGGCTTACACAGTTGGGAGTAGTTATGGCAGCAGCTCCCCTCCCCTACCCCTGCTCTTTGTAAATGGTGGGCCATGGGCTTTTTTCTTTTCTTTTTTGGTGGGTATGGGGTGGGGTGGAGAGGGCAGCTGTTGAGGACTTTCTATGTAGCTCTGGCTGAATTAGAACTCACCATGTAGACCAAGATGGCCTCAAACTCACGGAGATCCTCCTGTCTCTGCTGGGATTAAAGGTGTGAGCCACCACGCCCAGTATAGGCCACAGACTTTATCTGGTGCAGTGTCAGCCTCAGCTGAGAGCTGCTGAGAAGGATGGGGGTGTGGGAGCGGGGATCGACTGTGGTGAACCCAAGGCCTCTTGGTTCAGATGGCAGGGACTCCAAGGTGACAAATGAGGCTTCTGAAGAGACCCAAGCATTGCTCGTGCTGCGGCGTTGGCAGGAGATGCCAGGACTTGGGCTCCAGCTAGTACCGGAGCATGTGGAAACACGGCCCCTGTACCATCCCCGCAGCCCAGGGCTGCTGCAGGTGAAGGGACCTCAGCATCCATCAGGCCTCCCACCTGACTCTGGACCTGTTCCCCGAGCCCTCGGCCCCCCACACTACCACCACTGGCCCTGGCTCCTGGTGTCAGTGAGCAACCCACGCCAACCTTGGAGTCTTGAACCTGTCGTGGGCTGTACACCCCGTCCCTGATTCTGGTCCTACAGCATCCCTGACCCCCTGCCAACGAGGTTCAGACCCGGAGCTCCCAATCTGAATGAGCTCCATCCTAGTTTCTGGGCCTCGAGAACACTGTATCCTACTCTTTTTGTTTTTAATAATTTATTTAATTGTATTATGTGCATTGGTGTGAGGTTGTCAGATCTTGGAGTTACAGACAGTTGTGAGCTGCCATGTGGGTGCTGGGAATTGAACCCAGGTCCTTTGGAAGAGCAGGCAGTGCTCTTAACCACTGAGCCATCTGTCCTGTCCCTGTATCCTACTCTTGATCTCAATCTTTTCACTCTGACAGCTCATCCTGAACTCAATCTTCAACTTGACCCTGGGGCCCTCATTTTATCCCACTACCCCACATCTACCCAGTAACTCCTGCCCTTGACCCTTCTCTGCACGGGGGACTGGGCAGCTACCGGGTTCAAGGCTGTAGGGAGAGGACTCTCTAGCCAGACCCTTTTGTGCCCTCAGGGATCCCTTCATATGTGGATTGACATCTTCCCCAGTGACGTGCCTGCCCCACCCCCAGTTGACATCAAGCCTCGGCAGCCAATCAGGTGAGAGAATTTTGGCCCATCTGCTCTCTGAAAACCTGACCCCAGTGAATCCACCACCCTCCCTTCCCCACAAGCCCTTAGCAGTGCGTGTCTGTGAAGGGTCCAGACACCCTTCAGGAAACCCTGCTCCTGCCTGAGCTAGCCCAAGTGCAGTTCCGTGAGGATGTCTCTTCCACCGCTGGGCTCTCAGGGACAGCCTCCTCCCCCCCCCCCCCGCCTTTTAAAAAAACGTGTACTGGTCTTTTGCCTGCATGTCTGTATTGTGTGCATGCTTGGCCAGAAGAGGCCATCAGAGCTCCTGAAACTGGAGCCTGTGAGGCACACTGCGGATGCTGGGAACCAAACCTGAGTCCTTTCAGAAGAGCAACAAGTGCTCTTATGCACTGAGTCATTGCTCCGGCCCTTCAGAGATCCTTTTTGTAGCCTAGCAACAAAGCAGCTTCTCAGGCCCCCTGGGCAGCAATAAATGCCTCTTCCTATTAGAGAGAAAGCCCAGGGCCACTTCTCTCTGGACTGGCTGGTCTAGATGCTGGTTTCTGTATCTGCCTCTGTGGCTGGGAACTCTGATTGGCCAGTTCTGGGTGGTCCTCCCAAGCTTAGAGTCCGGTAGATTGAATATGTGGCTGGGCAGAGTCACTACCATACTGGTAGTGTTTCTTTGTCCTTAGAAGGCAGAGGCAGGAGGACCAGGAGTTCAAAGTCCAGCCTCAATTTTATAGGGAGGTCAAAGCTAGCCTGGGCTACCTGAGACTCTGTCTCAACAAAACAAAATCAGAGCCGATCAGTAAGGAAGAAAAGACAACCAGGCAAGTACACGACACTTTTCTATTCCCCAAGCCGCTTGCATGTGTCAGGCTTCTGACTCCAAATGCATAAGAAGCAGAACCTCACTGTGCTGGCCTGGGTCACAACACTCCTGGGGCTCCCTTTGATGTAGTGGGGAGTGGTCAGTGACACCCGGCCCAGTCCCCTTCTGTTCCCCTAGCCCTGGGTGATCCTGAACTAGGACTGCAGCTGTGGCTGACTTTGAGCGCGCGCTCTCTCTCTCTCTCTCCCAGTCTCTCCCTCCCTGTTTTTGTTTGTTTGTTTTGTTGTTGTTTGTTTTGAGACAAGGTCTCTCTGTGTAACCTTGGCTGTCCTGGACTAACTTTGTAGACCAGGCTGGCCTTGAACTCACAGAGATCCACTTGCCTCTGCCTCCCAAGTGGGATTAAAGGTGTGCGCCTCCATGCCTGGCTCCTTTGAGCTCTCTTAATCCTCCTGCCTGTAGATCTCCATTGCTGTGATTACAGGCATGTACCACCACACCTTACAGTGTGTGCTAAAGACTGAGCCCAGGGCCTTGTGCACCCTAGGCAAGCACTCTACCAACTGAACAAAGACCAAAGAGTTGTCGGCTGTTGTGGTTTGTGCACAGGGTCTCACGTGCCTCAGGGATGAATTGAATCTGCCTGCTCTCACCTCTGGAGTGCTGAGATTACAGGCCTATGTAACCCCCCACTCCACGCCCCACCCCCTTTCCTGCTCTCCTCCCTCCCCGTTTAAGAGCTGCTGGGTAGTCAAACCAGCGACTGTAGTGTGTCTGCACTCTCCTCACTGAGCCACCCAGCACTCCTCCTCCTCCTCCTCTTCTAAGATTTTGCCTGCATGTATACCTGCTGGCCAGAAGAGGGCACCAGATCTCATTACAGATGGTTGTGAGCCACCGTGTGACTGCTGGGAATTGAACTCAGGATCTTTGGAAAAGTAGCCAGTGCCCTTAACATCTGAGCCATCTCTCTAGTCCCCCACCCCAGGACCCTTCTTAACAGTCTGAAACCACTGTATCCCCAGCTATGAGCTCAGAGTTGTCATCTGGAATACAGACGACGTGGTCCTAGATGACGTGAATCCACTCACTGGAGAGATGTCAAGTGACATCTATGTGAAAAGGTAGGCCTGCAGGCCGGGCTGGCCAAATGGCTGCCCTAAGGAAAACTGCAGATGGGAACCCTGTGTCCAGGCCCTGTGTGTGTGGAGAGCTGAGTGAAGAGCTGAGTTCTGGGTGTGGCCCCAGCCCTGATGCCCACCTTGGCCTGGGCTGTCGTCTTCCCTCACCCAGCTGGGTAAAGGGGCTGGAGCAGGACAGACAGGAGACGGATGTCCACTTCAACTCCCTGACCGGAGAGGGCAACTTCAACTGGCGCTTCGTGTTCCGCTTTGACTACCTGCCCACGGAGCGGGAGGTGAGCGTCCGTCGCAAGCCCGGACCCTTCGCCCTGGAGGAGGCTGAGTTCCGGCAGCCAGCTGTGCTGGTCCTGCAGGTCTGGGACTACGACCGAGTCTCTGCTAACGACTTCCTTGGTACTTAGCTTTAACTAACCTTGAGCCCACACTTGATTTGTCCTCATTTTCCCCGCCTCCACCTTTTCATCTGTGTCCCTGTTCCTACTCGACCCCAACTTTGAGTCCCATGATTTCAGATCCCAAGCTTGAAATACTGCTTTCCAACCAGTGTCCAGCGAGCTTGATGTCGTAACCTCCTTCCCACCCGAGGCTCTGCCTCAGTCCTCCCACGGACCCTCCCGCAGTCACTCTGGCCTCCCATTGTGGCCTTTGACCCTTGCTTGGCAATCTGATCCTGGGCCCCTGGTTTGGAACTGACATGCTGGTCTCTAGACTGTGGTTTAGGAAGGCTATAGCTGTGGCCTTTCGGGTCTTTGCGGCCCTGGGTGCTGCCTCTTCAGTCCCTCACCTTAACCTCCTGAGTTCTGCTTCACAGGATCCCTGGAGTTGCAGCTACCAGACATGGTGAGGGGGGCCCGGGACCCCGAGCACTGTTCTGTTCGGCTAGCCCTTGATGGGGCAGGGCCGAGGTGCAACCTGTTCCGCTGCCGTCGACTGCGGGGCTGGTGGCCGGTGGTGAAGGTTCGGGAAGCAGAAGATGTGGAGCGGGAGGCTAGAGAGGCTCAGGCTGGCCAGAAACGGAAGAGGAAGAGGAGGAAGGGACGGCTGGAGGACCTGGAGTTCACAGACTCAGGTGGCAACGTCTACATCCTCACGGTGCGTAGTGTAACAACCAGGGCCTGGCTCAGGGCTGCCCTCTGTGTCTACTGACTGCCCCACTATCTCCTTCTAGGGGAAGGTTGAGGCGGAGTTTGAACTGCTGACTGTGGAGGAGGCTGAGAAGCGGCCGGTTGGGAAGGCGCGGAAGGAGCCGGAGCCTCTGGAGAAGCCCAAGTAAGTGGCCTGAGCTCAGGGCGGTGGGGGATGGCAAGGCCTTCCTGGTCACTGTGACTACCCTTCCCCAACAGCCGCCCCAAAACCTCCTTCAACTGGTTTGTGAACCCCCTGAAGGCTTTTGTCTTCTTCATCTGGCGCCGGTACTGGCGCATCCTGGTGCTGTTGCTGCTGCTGGCTCTCATCACCATCTTCCTCCTCCTCGTCTTCTACACCATCCCTGGACAGATCAGTGAGGTTATCTTCAGCCCCATCCACAAACACTAGTCGAGGAGACCAGGGACACACTTCGGGGTCCCAACCTTCCAAACCTGTTTCCTTCCAATGTGGGCTGAAGGGTTCAGTACTTGGGTTCAATAAACTTCACCACAGGCCGGGGGCTGCGGGCTACTTGCGGCACAGGGCCCGTTTCTGTAGGCAGGGCTGGGCAGATGCTCTCAGGGAGCATCAAGCGCTGGGGACTTGCTAGGATGCGCAGGGATGGAAGATTGCCCACATGCAAGCCCAGGAAAGAACAAGCTCTAGGTCAGAGTGGACTGTGTGATCTGCTCCCCCGCCACCCCAGCAGCCTGCTTTCTAGTCCCTCTCTTCCAATCTGCCCACGGCTCTGCCTTCCATGACATCTAAGAGCTTGGATTCAGTAACTTTTTACCAACCCCGAAAGCAAGGATGCCTGCTAGTGAGGAGGAAATTTCAGCCCAAATTGGCTGACCAAAAAGCCCAAATTGGCTGACCAAAAAGGTCATCACCCCCAACTCCTGGCGCTACTGGTCACAACTCTCTGGGGGTCAGGTCACCTGGACTTCTGGTGCCCTCCAGACATTTTGCTGTGGTCATTTCACTTTGCTGCCCTGCCATGGTGTAATGACCCGATGAACACTGTTGGCTGCTGTCCTGGCCCCCTGGGCTGTGGAGGGGTGAGGCCTCTGGGCCATGGTTTTCTACACACACATAAGGGCTCTAATGAGAAGCGCTGCTTAGGTCCTGAGCCGGGTCTTGTGCTGGCTGTGCTCCTTGATTTTTCTCTATGCGGAGACACCATGGGGCTTAGGGGTGAGCAGAAGCACACGACTGAGCACAGGCTGTGCGAAGCAGTTTGCTTTGGCTGCCCATCACTGTACAAGTGACATAGGCTCCAGGCCAGGCTGGAGACATCAACTCCACAAGCTGTGGTGGCTCCAAGACATTTACCCTAGAAAGTTCTACCAGGTCACAGAAGAGGGAGTAAAGCCATAGCCGTGAAGCAGGTTGTCAGTCTGGTGTAAGTAAGGCCATATAAACAGGGTGCACCTGTGGGACTCCCAAAGGACTGGCGGTGGCCTGTCCGTCACAGTGGACCTCAATATGCGGCTGAGAGGGGCTGCTCCTACATTACGTTTCAGCCAGATTGCAAGAATGACACGGAGACCAATCCTTACTATCACAATCCACATTTATCACTCAGGGCTGGGGCTCACGGTGAAGCGGAGAGGAGTATGGGGTAGAAAGGAGGTTGGGGCTAGAATCACAGGGGAAGAAGGAAAGGCAGGACGACGGGGAAGGAAGGGAACTATGTCGTCTTCCCTAGATCAATTTTCCTCTGGATGGCTCGAGCGGAGTGGTAGATAAGTGAGTCGATGAGTCCGGCCACTGGGAGAGAGACTGTGACTAGCACTGGCTCATGTGGGCCCTGCCTTGCCACCTAACTAGCCAGGCTGGCATTTCCTTGGCCCTTAAGGTGTCCTCTTCCCAGCCAAAGCCCAGGGCACTCAGCAGTGCGCCCCTGCTGGGTGTGCAGAACCTCAAATGCACCTGGGAACTCCTTACCTGTAAACATGCCTCCAATGATGGCGCATACGCCTGTCAGGAAGTGTGTGAAGGACCTGCAGAGGCAACAGGAGGGCTCAGTAGGGGCCCTGTGCTCATAGGCCCAGAGCCTTGGCTACTCCACTCCACAGCTCACCTGTGTTTCTCTGTCAGCTTCACCATCATTGGTGAGAGCTCGTAGAGCACAAAGACCCCTGGCAGGCCCTGGTCACCCAGCAGCCCGTTGACAACCTTCTCGTGCCTGGTCACGGAGAACTGGTTAGTCCTTAGCACCTGCGGTAGGAAGGGAGTGAGAGGCAGAGAAGGGCTCATAACCTGGTTTGGCGCTGTGCCGAGCATGAAGGGACAGGATGAGGACCCATGTTGCTAACTGTGCTGTAAGGCCTGGGGACTGCCCCGACCCTCTGACCATGCTGTGGATGCCCAGGGGTGAGAAGATGCTTGCAAGTGGCAGCACCCTAAGGCTGGGACTCACTTCCTTGTTATCTCGCTCTACAGAACAGAGCTGACCAGGGGGGTTTGGCCTGCTAACCCCGGCCAATGACAGACAGTGGGGGTCAGTAAGCACCCGAGGATGTCTGAGGCAGTGTGAGAAGCAGGAAGACCGAGTGGTGTCACACCTGCGCCTGCAGTGGGCAGATCTTTACCTTTTGGGCCTCAGTTTGCATCCATCTTACGGGAGCAAGATTCCCCAGGCTGAAGAACTCCACAAAGGATTTGGCAACAAGTTTGTCACCTGTGCTCCCTTGACTCACCTCCCCATCTACTTTCATGTACACTGTGGGTACCACCTTCACAAAGTACTGGAACATCATGGAGGCTGGGAGGAGAAGAAAGCACAGGGCATGGGTGCCAGGCAGGGCTTGGGTGGTAACAAGGGGCCACCTCCCAGGATGGTACCTTGGGGTGCAGTGACATTGGTGTGGTCCAGGGGGTTCACAATGCCTGGGTAGTCCTCCCCGAATGACAGGTGCTTGATGTAATGGGTCATGTTGATCTGCAAGGGACATCGGCCGGAAGCTATCAATGCCCTACCTTCCCCCCGGCCCCGATGGTCTAGAATAGCAGAGAGGGGTGCCTGAGCCTGCCAGTGCCTAAGCCCCCTCCGGCTGTCTAGCAGAGAGGGGTGCCTGAGCCTGCCAGGCAGAGGGGAAAGGCGGGGATGACGGAAGGAGTCCTAGATGGGGCAAGGCTATTGCTTTAATGGAAGGACTGCCTGTAGTTTTCACTTAGCAATTCCTTTCTCAGTCCACACGTCTTAGGGCTCCAGGGTTGAAGTTACAACTTCAAACAGCCATGGAATGCGTGCAAGATGCTGGTCCTGCCCCGACACCTCAGGGATAAAGGTCTAAGCCAGAGCCCCCAATTTCTTGAGGGATACTTAAAAATGCAAATCTGACTGTCCCAGGTCTGGTTAAGGTGAGCAAACTACTCTGAAAGAGTAGATTCCTTAGCGTGGCCTCCGAGTTGCAGGTGTTCTGGTCCTGCCAACTTGGTTAGCCCTGGCCATCTACATCTGCCCTGGGCTTCCTAGAAATGTCGCATTCCCTCCTGGCTTGGCTCTGGAGCTCGCTCTCTTGAGGCTGCACCACACAACCCCATCTCTGCCCTCAGTCTGGAGCACGTGAGGAGGCCAGTCTCCAGCCACCACCCTCCATGGTTCCGCAGGGTACGTACATTGTCAAGGCCAAAGGTCTGCAGGTCGTGAACTAGGAGAGAAGAAGAAGGAGTCACCAGGCGCGCAGGAGCAGGAGCCTGGCTTCTTCTCAGTCTTTTCTCAGGCTGCCTTCCTCCCTGCAGAGGCACTGCACACCTAGCTCTCCTTGTACCCCTGTCCCCTCACCTTGGTACCTCTGGCCCTGCTTAACTGACAGCTGGCCAGCGATGCCTTGGCCCTGGGGGAGAATTCACACCCTCACACTTTCTTCCTTGACAGAGGGTGCTCCAGGCACTGACTCCAAGCCAGGTTTTTCTCTCAGGAAACAAAACCTACTAACTAGAGTTAATGGCAAATCACTGACTGGGTCAGCGTGAGCGGGACTCCTGGGCTTCTGCCCTCAGATCTCTCCACAGGATCTCGAGGGTTCCCGGAAACAAGAGCTTCATACCCTCTTCTATCTCAACTGCCCTGCTGTGAGGAGCCCCACCTCAGAGACACACCCCAGACCCATCCCATCCTCCCCCATTCCAGGAGGGCTGGCTGCTTCAGGTGAGGGGGGCTTGGCCTCCCGGGGGCAGGGCCACTTACTCTCCACAGCATGTACTGCAGCATGGGGAGGGAAGGAGAGAGGAGGAAGACAGGTTCAGAGCTTCACAGTGAGATTGATGGAGTAAAACCCACGGTAGGAGGGAGGGCTGATATTCCTGCCTCAGCACAAGGGTCTAGCCCCAGCTAAAAGTCTTTTCAGTGACCAAAGAGGTACAGAAGAGGACTTAACCACAAAAATGGCCGGCCTAAGAACCAAAGACTTAGAGCCTCACAACCCGGGCCGAGCGCTTGGCTGCACTGTTCTCTTCAGAGGGCTGTCCTAAGGACCCGGAGGATCCAAGAGGGACAATACCTGGTCAGCCTTACAAGATACTATACCACCCCATACCATTCACCCTGCAATCAACAAAGACCTTAAAGAGTACTTGGAGGAGATGGGTGTGGTGGTGCACGCCCTTAATCCTAGCATTTAGGAGGCAGAGGCAGAGGCAGAGACAGGTGGATTGCTGTGAGTTTGAGGCCAGCCTGGTCTACAAAGTGAGTCCAGGACAGCTGAGCCTACACAGAGAAACTATGTCTCGAGAAACAAACAAACAAACAAACAAACAAAAAACAAAAACAAAAAAAAGGTACTTTGAGAGAGCCAGGCATGGTGGCACATGCTTCTAATCCCAGCATTTCAGGAGGCAAGAGGCAGGCAGAGCTCTGTGAGTTCGAGGCCAGCTTGGTCTACAAAGCGAGTCAGGATGGCCAGGGCTACACAGAGAAACTCTGTCTGGAAAAACAAAAAAAAGTACTCTGAGAGACAGGCAGTGGTAGCACACACCTTTAACCCCCTCAAGAGGCAGAGACGGGTCGATGTCTGTGAGTTGAGGTCAGCCTGGCCTACAGAGAGTTCCAGGACAGCCAGGGCTACACAGAGAAACTGTCTTGAAACCAGTACCTGCGCCCCCTGCCCCAAAATTCCTCTGGAGACTCCATGGCAGATGTGTGGCCACAGGTGCTGCAGCTTTGTGTATGTGCGTCCTTGTACTCAGCTGCCCTGGGGTTCATGAGGGCAGACGTAAGCAGAGGAGCTGGCATGCTGCCGGGATCCCAGCCCCACCTCCCGAGGGTCTGCAAGGCCTGGCCAACAGCTTTACACAAGGACACACTGGGACCTCCCTGCAGTCTCACAAATCCACTTTACTCAGCCTCCTCCAGAGCTCTGCAGGGTCCTCCAGGTCCCTTACCTGCTCCCCTTGCCTCCCCCCACCCCTCAACCCCCCACTCCCGTGCAGGCACAGATGACCCGACACTTGCTCACCCCAGTCACTTGGAGCAGCTCAGGCTGCCGGGTCCGGCTCACTCCCTGGGCTCCTCGTGGACATCTCCCAGGGTGATCCTAAC